>NW_012111919.1:3039395-3080928 GCF_000951035.1 Colobus angolensis palliatus | reverse complement strand
CCCTCCTCACCCTCTTCCTTCCCAGAACCCCTCCTCACCCTCTTCCTTCCCAGAACCCCTCGTCACCCTCTTCCTCTGGCCTGTTCACGCCCTGCTCAGGCCCTCCTTCCTGGGGGCCCTCCCTGTCCCTCCTGCTCTCCTCCAGCCATGCTCCAAGCAGAGATTACACCTCCCTGCCCAACCCCATAGTCTTTCCACCTTCTCATCCCCAACCTTTGCACACTTCTGGGCCACAGCGGGGACACCTGTCTCCTCCACAGGCCAGGCTCAGCCTTGCTAAGGCGGCCTTGGGGTGCTGAGCTCAGCTGAGCATGTTGCTCCTTTCTCCACAGAGCCTGGTTGCCACCTGTCAGGAATTTGTGCTAATGGACGTGACAGAAAGTGTCCTTTTTCCCCACTTGTACCTGAAAAGGGAACAGGCTGTGTGTGCCTAGCAGGCAGAATATCAGGCCACTTGGAACAAGGTAGTGTGAGAGGACCTGGGTGAGCAGGTGAGAAGGGGGTCTTGTGCAGGGATGTGGCTGCACTCAGTGCCTAGCACGGAGGCTTGGGAAATTTTCTTTGCACAGCAAGCAAACTGCTTCCCTGTGAGTCTCCCAGTCTGGTGGAAAGTCCGGGGACCCACCCTAAGGAGGCATAGGAGGTGGGCTCTCATGGCCCATCCAAGGCTGTCCCCTGACCTGTCACAGGGCGGCACTGGAGCCTGAGTGCTGCCTTCATGGGCTCCTTCCTCCCAGCAGGTGGTCTCCTGACCCCGCCCTGTACCTGGCCTAAGGGAACCACCATGGCCCCTGGATAACGCCAGGCTCCCGGTGGCGTTGCTAAGAGGCCGGCTGCCACCTGTCAGGAATTTTTGGTCAGGGATGTGGCAGAATGTGCTGTTTTCCCACACTCGTATTTTAAAAGGTTACAGACCATGTGTGCATAATAGGCAGAACATTAGGTCACTTGTCTCACTTAGAACAATAATCCGTTTTGCTAGGGGTCAGGTTGACACAAAGAATCTGTCCAGACCAGGTCTCTTGATGGGACTTAGCCCTCCCCTCAAACTAATGAAATTTTCAACTCGTGGGTACTTGAGTTAATAAAGTGTGCCACACATCTGCTGGCAGAAGAAAGCCCTGGGGTTCAATTTTGAGATCACTGACATAATGTTTGAGTGGCTTCCTGCTGGCGCCCAGCGGGACACCAAATTAAGGAAAGCTGCACAATGAATGTGTGAGAAAAAACATTAGTGTATAAACACAGAGGCCAAGGAACCCCGAGGGGATCGTGAGCAAGGGGAGGCCGTGGAATTACGGAGGGAGGGTCGGCGCGGGAGCTGCCGCTGGGATTTCACACCAGTGGCCCACAGGTAGGGAATTATTTTAAAGGAAATTGGCACCGACACGACCTTAGGTCAAAACGATGAAAAAACAAAAACCAGCATATTTTCAGTGACTGTTGAATTAAGTGCTAAAGTATAATGTGAGTGGTTCAGAACGAAACAGAGAGCTGGAGGTGAGACTGTCAGACAGCCCCAGGAAAGGTTCAGTTTCAGGTCTGGAAACCCCCGAGAATCCAGCCCCTTGGGCCTCTCCTCTGCCACTGCTCAGGCTAGGGCGAGGCCAGGCCTGCTCAGGGCCAGGAGGAAGGAGCACAATGCCCACTGAGATGGGAACTCTCCACTGGCTTTTCCAGCTGTTCACACAGAGAAAACCAAACTTCCAGTCCTTCAGAGTGTGCAAAGCCTGATGAGCTCTCCTTTCTGGTCACTTGCAGACTCTGAAGAGGAAGGGGAAAGAGGGTGGCCCTGATGATCTATGTCTTCCCTCGGGGAGCAGGTGGGGGCCTTCTTCCTGCCATGGCCTGCCTCCCAGGAAACTCTGCTGTGTTGCTTTGAGGATCAGACACTGAGGTCAGTGTAAACCAAGGCTGGACCAGGAGAGCCCTTCCCCAAAAGCTGAAGAGTGAAAGGTGCTGGTCAGGGCTGAGGCTTCCTCCTGACACATTCCTGCAGCACCACCAAAATAGTCCTGTGTCCCGCAGACACAAATCTAGAGATCTGTGGGAGCTAGTAAAGCCCACACTTAACTCCTCCAGGCATGGCCAACCCTCTGCCCCAGGCAAGCTCTGCTGGGACAGTAAGGTCAGAGAAGGGAGACCCCTGGTCACTTTTCCTTAGTTTTTCTTGTTCCTTCAATACATCATCTCCAGTGCCTATCATGAACCTTGGGGGCACACAGAGGTGCTGGGGGAGGTGAACACATGAGGATAAGCAAATGAGCTCAACACCGCTCTCCACTCAGCGCCACACACAGGAAGGGGCTCTGTGGCCAGCCCCAGCTGGCAGGACCCCTGCCCCCTGAGCAGCAGCCAGCCCTTCTGACATCTGGGGAAAAGGGCTCAGCAGATGTGCCTCCAGGGCTTCGGCAGAAGCCAGACCCCTTCCCTTTCTTTTCTCAGTGACATGCCACCTCTTCACCCACTTCCTTGCCCCAAAAAAGCTCCCAGAGGCCCCCTCCTCTAGGACCCCCAATCTCCCAACCTGCAGACCTCCCTCTCCTCTAAGCCAACTGTCCTCTTTCCTCCTCTTAGTTTGTCCTGTGCCCTCCCTTGGCTGGGCCTGGGTTTCACAGGTCTTGTCCCTTCCACAGCCCATGACTGGGGTCCCAAGCTCCTGATCGTGGCTCAACATAACCCTGTTGATCAACTTCAGGGCAGAGTTGTTCCCAACCACACATCTTCATGAATGCTATGAGCCTGTGCTTCAACGGAAGGCTGTGCTCCCTTCCTGTCCCTTTCTCCGTGAGAACTCAGCAAGTGAGTGAGGAGAGGCAGGGTGAGGCGGGGCCAGTCCCCAGGAGGGACCACGCTGTGATTGATGATGCCTTGGCGTTCTCCAGGGGCTCACCGGGCAACTGAGTGTGGCCGCTGGCTGAGGAATGCAGAGCGAGTGGCCCAGGCCCTCCTTGAAGGTCCAGGGCTGTTCTCTTTGCCTGGAGAAAATGTCCATGCTCAGTTTCCCAGCATTCAGCCCAAATCTCACCAAGGGAAAGAGGCTTTGTCCTTCTGTCCCGGCCTCTAACTGAGGACATGGAAAGAACAGACTCCAGGCCCAACTGCCTGAGTTCTAATTCCAGCTCTCTTGTGCACTTAGGGGTAACCTTGGACAGGTTAGGGAGCTGTTCTGTGCCTCCACTTCTGCATATATAAAACGGGAATGATCATTGCACTACCTCAGAGGGTTCTGGTGAAGATTTAGAAGTTCATTGTGTAAACTCCTTAGAGTAGTATCTGATGCAATATAAATGCTGTCTAAGTGCTTTTATCTGATCATCCCTGAGTACCAAACACCTCTACCTCTCTCACCATCTGCTAAAGTTGCAATAGGTTTCTGTCATGTTTGGTACCTGCTGCTGGGAGGCCTATGTCTCTGTTGAGTTCCTGCCTCTGCCATACATGCTTAAGGGCAGCATATATGCAGGCCTCAAAATGTGGGGAGGAGGTTTCTCAGGGGACTAGGCCAGCATAGCCTGCCAAAATGGACAAGCCATGCTGCTCTTCCATCCACCAGGGAAGAGGTCCGGTGATGCCCTCTTTTCTCCTCTCCCACCCTGAAGTCACTAGAAGCCCAGGTCCCTGGAGGGTGTCTGCCACAGCACACGTGTGGTGAACGGGAGCAAGTTATCAGTCGTCAGCAACAACTTACACATCTATTGAAAGTAATGAAACGCACATCATCCAGCACTGATGTTCTCTCCAAGTCCCAAAGTCTGCTGTGCAGCCCAGGGCTCAGCAACGTGGGGAGGCCATTCCCAGCTGGAGGCTGCCCATTCCTCAGTGGGCCCTCAGGTCACAGCCCCAGGGAGGCCTGAGGTCAGGCCCTGTCACACCTCCACAGACCCCATCAGTCTCATCTGTGCAAAGAAACAATAGGACCAAGTGATCTCTAAAGGCCTTCAGATTCTGGCAGACTTCAGAGGGGAGCCCCTACAGTATCATCACCACCAGCACCGTCATCATCAGGAATAATTTAACAGAGCTCAGCTCTACATCACTTCTTGTAAGGTCACGTTAATGGTGCTGCAAAAAACGCATAGTAACATCCTGTGTCTTTATTTTACAGATGGGGAAACTGAGACTCAGAAAGGTTAAGTAGCTTCACTTTTAAAACTTATGAACAGTCAAGTAGGCATAAACTCCAGATCTGTGTGATCTCCAAAACCGTACCTGGAAACTTTCACTGTGCCATTTTATAATAAAACTGATGACACCAATAATAGTAACAACTTCCACATGCCAGGCACACTGTATGGGTATAAGCTCATTTCACCCTTACACCAACTTATACAAAGGTGAGTATGATCATCCCAATTTTTCAGGGGGATTAAATAACTTGTCTAGAGCCAACAGAGGACTCTAACTTGTCACATTCAATTGTGTCAGTCCTTTTGTTGAAAATCAAACATTAACCAGAACACATCTTCCTAATCGCTTACCCAGGTTGATTTCTGAGGACAGAAGAACTGATATCCTTCCAAATAGCACAAGGAAGGCCATGCCAGCCATTAAAGTATTGAAATACTTTTGGACCACTTGGTGTATAGGGGCTGCCCCCAAGCTCCCCAGACTCTCATACATACCCCAGTCATTGTGACTTCTCCCATGGGACCCTCTGGCCTCTCAGGACTCCAGCCAATGCTGAGTTACTGACAGTGTTTATTCTGATTGGTCAGTGACCGTGGTAGGCTGGGTACTAAACATCCTAAGTAGGGCCCTTGGTAATGGTAACCGAAGCATATAGACACAGGCATGTAGGTGTACACATTATATTGACTCCTGGCCCAACACATGCACACGGAGGACACAGAACTGCAGAAATGCCTACATACAGTCACAGGCTTGTGCACACACACACACATGCACGTGCAGATATGCATATCTGCATAAATGTATGCATGCATGGGCACATACATGAATAGATGCACCCCCTGCTCATCTATTCTCCTGACCTGCTCAGGAGACAGAGGGTTCCAAAGAGTTCATCACACAAAAAGCACCGCACTAGAAGTCTAGCAATCAGACTGTAGTTTGTTACATGACCTTGAGCAAGTCAGAGCTATGGGACTGTACGCTCAAAAAGATTTATAGCATGGCTTAACCTCTCCAAGGGTGAAACAGAATCACAGTCCCCACGTGCCAAGATCCTCGTGGTGTTTCTGTGAGATGCCAAGGCTTTTCATCCCCATGTTCTCCTCCCTGCCTTTCGTCCTTCCTGGGAAAAAAGCAATAGAAAGTAGGGCTCCAGATGGACAGAGAAGGGCGAGCAGGGGAGCAGGGGACTCCTGCTCCACACTACAGTGGGAAACAGAAACTGAACCAGCACTTCCCTAATCCTCCACTTGGCCTCTTTTGCCCAAAGTGAGGTCTAGACCATGAGGATTCAAGAATGTGCCTCACAGGCATCCCAAGATCCCAGCTCCTTATTAAACATTTCCATACTCATTTGGGCACAATCAGAATTTTGTAATCATCTCCTGAGCATCCATTTATGGGGATAGATCATTTCCAGATGTGATTCAACATACCAAGAAAAAAACTGCACTCATTGATTAACAAATGATTTCTAGATGGAGAATACATGTGACCAGCAATTTGCAGTGGAAATTCTTGCATCCAATTTTTTTTTTTTTTTTTTGAGTGGTAGAGAAGCCAGGAGTCTCCCTGGCCTAGCTTGTCTCTTTTAAGCAGAGGTTTCTTCCCCAGACTGAGTCCAAATGCATCTGTTTCCGACCAGATCAAACAGGAGCTGAGAAAGAACACTGGCCTTTACCAGATCTTCCCTCTTTCTTCTACCCTCCTTTTGTTGGTGATTTCTCACAGCCCCCATGCTTTGAGCTAAGAGTTAGAGCAAATCATAAAAAGGGAAAGAATTCTTAGCTGCCAATCCAAAGACTGCTGTCTAGTCTATGCCTTCAATAAACCACTCATGTGACCTGCAGCAATGTTGACACTAAGAAAGCCTCACCTGTTTCTACTCATTATTCATTTATTTGGTTTTTTTGCTTTACAAACCTTTTTAAATCACTTACCAGGCACTACTTCCTGGCTAACCTATGCAGTGTGTGCCCCAATCCATGGAAGACATTGCTAATTGAGGATTGCACAACTTTCCCAGAGATCCTTCACTGGATGTGCTAGTCACCCACTAAAAGTCTGCTCCTGTCTCAAGGATTCAAGTCTGGCTGAGGCTTGGTGTCCTTAGCCTGGGCTGGCAATTCAGTGGAGGAGCTACTTCCAGGTGCACCTGCTGCAGAAGACAGCATGAAAGCAAAGCCTTCCTGGGCAGAGTCTCAGGATTTCAGAAAGAGAGGAATCAAGGTTGGCATTTGGATTCTGATATAAGAACTTAACCGTTCAAAGAGGGATGTGCCCATCCTAGAACAAAAATAAGGAGAACTTGGGAGAACGATCCAGATTTTGTCAAAGCCACTGGAGTTTTAGTTCTGGCTACACTTCAGCAGCAGACTCCTGTCCACGTGGGGATCATTTTGTGGCTTTTCTTGGCTTTTCCAGTCCCTGCAGTTCCCCCAGATGCTCCATATTCCATTAGTTAATTGGTTTGCTCCTTCTACTCTATGCATAGCAGATATCACATAACATTTGCATTGTTCTCAACCCTCTTTCAAAGGGTATCAGTTCCTCCAACGACCATAAGTGATTCTGAGTTCCTGCGTATTTTACTGGGCCACTGGAAAGGCGAATGTGCCTATCAAAAAGGAAAATGTCTGTATCGTGGGATGCAACCAAGCAACCAAGCCGCAACTTCATTTTCTCCTCTGGCTGTACTTTTTTTTTTTTTTTTTTGAGATGGAGTCTCGCTCTGTCGCCCAGCTAGAGCACAGTGTCACGATCTCAGCTCACTGCAAGCTCCACCTCATGGGTTCATGCCGTTCTCCTGCCTCAGCCTCCCGAGCAGCTGGGACTACAGATGCCCGCCCCCACGCCCAGCTAATTTTTTGTATTTTTAGTAGAAATGGGATTTCTCTGTGTTAGCCAGAATGGTCTCAATCTCCTTACCTTGTGATCTGCCCATCTCGGCCTCCCAAAGTGCTGGGATTACAGGTGTGAGCTGCCACACCCGGCTGTACTTCTTGAGAAGTAACAAAAATGGGACTAGGGTGTCCTTGTCTCTGATAAACAGGTCACACTCTGTAGCTGGACAAACAAAGTGCTTGGCTGAAAATAAGATGTTTTTTGGCTGGCATCTCCAAAACGTGACAGATTCTTCATGTATGTTATTTAAAGCAAGCAGCTAGCTCTCTCTGCCTCCATGCACTGCCTACACTAGACGTTGAGAATCAAGCAGAGTGCAAATGTAGCACCAGCAATGTTGACACTAAGAAAGCTAATGCTTTTTGAGTACATTCTAGGAGCAGTGTTTTGTCTGCATTTTTTCCATTTAATCTTTACTGCAACCCTCTGATGTTGGTGTTATTATTCCCGTTTGACAAATGAGAAAACCAAGACCCAATGAGGTTCAGCAAATTGCCCAAAGACACACAGCTAGTAAATGGTGAAGCAGGGATTTGAATGCAACTCTAACTCCAGAACCTGTGGTCTTAATTGCTCCAGGCTATGTCTGTAGACTCTCCATCCATCCCCTGCCATCCACTTCATGCCCAGTCACTCCTGGCTTGAGCTCATCACCATGACAATAAGCATTGATTTGGGCCCAGCAATCCTCAGATGCTCAATCAGTCAGAACTGCTTTTAGTTCTTCTCCCAAAAAGTTTTGGGGCTGAGTTCCACAGGTGGAGCTTCTGCCTGGCCAGGGAAGCAGAGGGGCTCCAATCCAGGCCTCTGCCTCAACAGAACTGTCATGGCTTCGACAGAGGGACAAGAATGTTTCTGATCAGCACGGAGCAGACTGAGAGGGGGTGCGTGGCTGGTTACTGCCTCACAGCAGAGCAGGAAATGCAGTGTGAAGGCTGAAACACAGACAATTGACAGTCTGTCGCTTTCACAGCCAAAAGCTACTTTCTCAACAAGAGCAGAAATTCTATATTGAGCATACCCCTTCGTCACAGCCCAGGAGGATGACTTGCAAACGCAAATACAAGATAATAACATGCAGAGATTTGTCATAAGTTCTCAATTAATGATTCACGTTGACCCTCCAGACAGATCAATTACCACCAACAGGCATTGCTAGCTAGACTTTCCTTACAGCTTCCCCTACATGTCCAGGGCCCTGGGGAGTTGCTCGAGCCAGGAAAGAGTCAGGGCTGGTGTCTGTGCAGGTGCTTCTGGGCTGGATGCCCAAGAACTTCCAGACCAGGGGAAAAGCTGCACCCATTCTGCCCTCCTCATTGTCGTCACCTGAATTGGATGGATTTTTCCGGGAGACAAACAGCTGCTCAATGTGCCTTTGGTTTTCTTCCTGATACCAGTTCATTCCCTAAAATATTTTCTGAGTTAAACTGGATTCATCTGGTATAGTGCAGAGTTCCTCCTGGACAGTGTTAGGAAGGTCATAGGCTCAATCTTCCCTCTGAGTTACCTTGGTCTTCAATATCGCTCCAGACCCTAGAGAACAATCCCAGTGACCTGTGACCCTGGGCTCCCATCCTGAAAAGTCACTGGATTCCAAGCCCCTAGGACTCTCCCCCTCCTCCAGGGCCCTGCAGCTCACATGCTCTTCTTTACGGTTGTAGAACTTGCCCTGCTCCCCTGTTTCCTTGAACATCTCTCTCTCTGCCTCTTGGACTTCTTCCTTGTTGTTACCCTCTTACCTCTGAATTGACTTTGAAACCAGGCTTTTCCCAATTGTTAGCTGGGCTTCCAGCCACACTTTGGATGACCTCAATGAGTGGAGGTCTTTTGGGGGCTCCCAAAACAAACAGACTCTTTCCATTTCAACAGTCTCTTCTCTTAAGGAACTCGGAACACGTTTCCTGGGGCCAGACTAAAGGAAACCTGGCCTGATTCTTTCCCCACTCACAGTAAGTGATTGTGGTTTAACCTTTTCAAATCTACATCTCTGCATCCCACAGCACCTGTCCCAGTGTCTGTCCTGGGAACCCTACCCTTATATCCCAGCATCCCCCAGAGGGAAGTGTGCATGCAGCTTCTGCAACCCCATAAACTTCGTTCAATTGAATGAAGCGCCTATTTCAAGAGTCTGTCAAACTCAGTGAGTCCCAAACCAACTTTCCCATTATCCCCCAAACACTAACCCCTGAACCTAGTGAACTTCCCAATCTCTGTACTCCCCATCTCATGAGTTTCACACCTTGGAGTCCTCCTGCCATGTCACAGGTCAGCCAGAACTCCTGGGAATTCCCCTCCCTCATTCAACATGCATTTGCAGTGTCTCTTGCAGTGAAATATCCCCACTGCCCATGTCCCTTTCATGTTTCAACACAGCCCCAGCTGTGGGCCTGCATGACTGGGATTGGTAGTGGGAGGGGAGGGATAGCATATGATCAAGGTAAGTCAGTCTAATTATCTCTCTCCTTTTTCCTACTCACTCCAGAATTTGAACTAAAAGATACAGAAACTACAGCTCAAAAAGTTTAAGGCACTGGCACAGAAAGGTCATGTAGAGTTAGGGTCACACTAGGTTCCAGAGCAAACCCAAATCCTGGAAGAGCTGAAATTCTGAAATTCTAAGACCACAGAAATGAAGTTCCTTGCAGAGGAAGCCCCAGAGAAGGATCCTGACCTGAAAGAAGCAGAGAAGGGTAGCGATGCCATCCCAGAGGGACACAGAGGGACAAAGATGGACAAGTACCACCTGATAGTTTGCCACATTCCAGGAGGCCTGGCAGCACTTTAGCAGTCCTCTGTTCTTACTCTTTATTCCTCTGTTTTGTCTCAGTTCATCTGAGTAATTTTTATTTCTTATCATAAAATAATCCTCAACGGAGCCAAAAGCTTAGTGTGACTATTTAACTTTTTACACGCTCATGACCTGACTCCACAACTAGGATGTACCTCTCATGCCCCACTCATTTCAGCCTCCTGCAACCAGGCCCAGGCCCAGGAATCCACAGAGGCATTTGCCAGCAGCAGCATCATTCTCCAAGAAGACTTTTACTTCTTCAAAACTGTTCACTGTCCCAACAATCCTGGAATATTGGCCATGGCCCAGCATCATCCCTGGCTCTCTTCCTGACACTCTTTCTCTTCCCATTTCAATCCTTCCTCTCACCCACAGACACCCCTAGGATGGGAGTTACCAGGAAAAGGAGATAAATATCATACATCCTGAAGGTGGCTAACAAGTGGCTTGCAGAGTTGTTCATTCTTTCATTACAGATCCATTCATCCATCCATCCATCCATCCATCCATCCATCCATCCATCCATCCATCCATCCACACTTCTGCTAATCCACCCATGCATCCATCCATCTATCCAATCTTATATAGATCACCCTTCCTGGACTCACTGGGCTTGGAGATACAAAGTGAAATAACACTGAGTCGCTACCTTGTACTCAAAGAATTCACGATCTGAGCCCACATAACATTCTTCAGGGGCCAGTGTTCTCAAATCTCACCCAAGAGGTATAGCCAGAAACAGAGGAGGGATAAGCTACTGGGGTCTTTCCCAGCGGTCTTCATTCTGACATTGACCCTCCCTAGAGTAGAAGAGGGTTTTCAGGCAGCAAAGAGGAGGGCAGGTGTGGGAGCAGGGCATTCTCCATCTGCTGAGACCACATGACAAGGTGACTCCTTTCCTTGTCCAGGTATAAGGCCAGGAAAAGGGAAACTGCCCTTTGCAACACCCAGTCCTTCACTGGGTCTGTGTGGCTAAGAAGAAGGGCACAGCAGGGGCTGCGTTGCCCTGGCCAAGTCAAGAATATCTGCTGTGGGGCATGTAGTCTGCCAGGCTCTGAAATCTGGGGTTACAGGGTGCAGAGGTGGTATTTATTCATGCATGAAGACCCAAATCCCTAAGTCTCCTCCCACACACCTCCTACTCTTGAAAATAGCCAGCTCCTAGGTGTGTAGTGCCAGAAGCCATGTCTTCCAGCCACTTGACTTTTTGATGAGAAGAAAGCTCTCCTTGAGGCTAACTCTCCAGGCATCAGTCAGAGTCCAGGCCCCCATTTGGTAGAGACCTCACTGGAAGCTGATTAGACTCATGTCCTCTTAATGCCCCAGGGAGGCCAGACCCAGGCCCTTCCAGCTGCCCTTCAGGCACTTATAAAAACAGGGTTCTGTTGTAACTTCTTTATTTGCCTGGCTTCTTTCTATGTAAATTCCTTCCCATTTTCAAAGCTGGCTGTCAAATTATGTTGTTCCAGGGCCTTGGCTGTGGGGAAGCCAGTACTGCCTCAGTCTCCCTCCCCTGGTTTTACTTTTTGGGGCTGGATAGTTTCCTATTGTCCTGTCCATTCTAGAATGTTTAGCAGCATCCCCAGCCTCTGAGGCTGGCAGCATCTCTTTGCCAATAGTGAAAACTAGAAATGTCTCTAGGCATTGCCAAATATTTCCTGGGGAACAAAATCCCTTGATTGAGAACTACTGCTCAGAGGGACACAATCTTGCCATCTCCCTGGGCAGGACTCCGTCTCTATGAACCGAACAGCTTTGTTTCCAACAGGAAATAGGAAGTCAGCCAGGTGCCTCCTCTGAATAGTCTCTAGAGGGTCTGCCACCAGTAACTTACCCAGATCCAAAAGCTAAGAAGTCACACATAGGCCTGCAATCACCATGGTCTTCTTGGGAGCAGAACTCACTCTACTTGACCCTCTCCTCAATATCCTAATATCCTAGATTTTCCAAGAAAGCTGAAATTTAAACACCCTGTCCTATTGGCCCCATCAATGGACATGTGTCACTCCATTTTTGATCCAGGAAACGTGGGTTCAGTACTCGTGACTCCCCAACCAACAAGAAGCTGCTGCATTCAAGGGTTGATAGTGCTGGTCAGCCTCTATTTGCAAGGTGGGCCCTATACCTTCGTAACCCGTATCCCCTTCCCAGGGGGACAAGCTCATTCTATGTGGTACCCCAGGGAGTTTCTAGACCAAGCTCTGCTGCTTCTGTTTCTGCAGGAGAATGAGGGGGAGAGGAAGGATGCAGACCTGTAGATGGTATGTCCTTCATGTTAATTAGCCTTCCATGATGGGGCAAGTCACAGAGGGAGGACTATAGAGTCCACAGTGGTGATGATCCTGATGTGATGGTGGGGATGGTGCCACAGGCGGTGGTGGCAGTAGGAATAATGGGTATACAGATGATAGCAGGAGGTAAGCATTCTATAGATGACCCCCCCCAACTTAAATGCATAAGGAAGAAGTCCTTTAGAGCTAAAATGCAGCAAAGAAGCCCTTTAGAGCAGCTTTTTTAACTTGCTGGTTGTTGCTGGTATTATCTGATTCCCAGGCACTTCCTGGATTAAATAAAGCTTGAAATGAGGCGTCTTCATTCAGAGCAAGCCCTCGGGAGGAAATGTGAACTCTGAAATGCATTTTTGGAGGAAATGTTAAAGCCTCTTTTAATAACCCAGTTGAAAGAGAAAAATGAAAGTTACAGGCTGCTCCATATTTTATGATAAACTGATGCTAACATGAGTTTGGCTGACAGAGGTGGCATTAGAAGTGGGACTCTCCGAGGAGGGCTGGAGATTCATTTCCCAGGTCTTCATAACAGCCTCGTACTTTGGAAGTGTGGCTGCTCACTTGGGGAGACGCACTCTGCAGCCTCCAGAGCTTGTCCCACTGCTGCCCTAAACATCTGACAGCATGCTGGCCAAGTCACGTGGCTGGATGATGACAGTGTCCCAACATAGAACGTTTTTACCATTTTTCATTTTTGTTTCCAAACATTTGTCTTTGCTTATAAAGTGAGGGGTATCTGTGAGTGGTGGAGGTGAAGCAGCAAAGATGGAAACCATTTATGAAAGAGGCCTGTTTCTAACTTGCTTTGATTCCAAAATCTTTTTGTTCCATATCGAGAACATTTGGTCGGAATGTTTTAAAGGGGGCTATTTTGTAAATTGGTGATGGTCTTTTGTCAGTTCAGATGAGAACACTGTTCAATTGTATGCCTTTGCTGAAAACATGGGAAATGAAATTACACCTGTTCCGATCTCTGTAATTCAGCAGTCACGAGCCAAGAGCAAGCTTGGGAAAGTTCTCTGAGCAGCTCTGGATCACCTAGCTCTGCTGACCTGGCCTCAGCTTCTCAACACCTTCACTTGCCTTCATCTACAGCAGGGCAATACCCAACCCCCATACCCGTCAGTTCTGAGAACGGCTGCTTCCCAGCTCCTTGTTTGTGATCTCACTGCTTCTGTTGAGCCCTGGTGGTCCATCAAACCCAGCTATCTGACTCCTTCTTTCCTGTCTACATGCTTTCTTCTCTTCATCAACCCATGACTCCCATATGCCACATTTTCACACTACACTGTAATTATCTGTTCATGTGTTGGTCTCCTGTACCAGACTTTATGTCGGGAGAGCAGAGGCCATGGCTTCAACATTGCAGTTGCCAGAGCCTGGCATGCACAAACGTCAAATGAATATGTCTTAATTTGTTCAGTTAATGTGTCGTAATCAAGATTGCCAGGAAAAAACAACAACAACAACGCCACTCAAACTGGCCCTAAGTCAAAAGGGAGATGATTTGGACAGTAACAGAGTATCTCATTGCATCAAAGAGCAGAAGCGTAGCTTGGCCACCAAGACACCCAACTGAAAATGGGAACGCCCATGGAAACAGAGACCCCAGTTCTTTTCTGCTGTCTTCCCGGCTCCTTTCCTGTGGTCTCCTGCCTCTGCTTCGCCCTGCATATCTAAGAAGGCTGTGCCACAGGGTGACTAGGCCCTAGGTACTCACTAGGATGCTCTGTCCCAGAATTGCAGGTTCCTAGTGCATTAAAGCCACTATCAGATCCCCAAATGTGAAGCAAGGATGTGCCTCTCAAAGCCAGTGTTTTTCCAACGGAGGAGGTGGCTCTACCACTGCCAGGAGATTAGGGAGGGGCAGAGCAATAAGATCAAATAGAAAGATGAAGGAGAAAGAGACAACTAGTTTTTATTTGTGCCTGGCCCTGGAAAACACATCTCTTTATTGACACTCATTTCAGCCTTGACCTTCCTAAAAGGGCCTTTTCAATTCTCATTTCTTTGCAAGAAAACAGAAGTCCAGAGTTGGGGAGAGGACTCCCACCACTGTGGGAGAAGCAGAACTGCTTCCACCTTCCTACTCTAGTGAGGGGTTGCAGAGTAAGCCACCATTAGTGACCACACACTGTGCCCCTGCACCCAGGAGAATTGCATCTTAACCCTGGAAATTGTAAACTTGAGATGTGACTTTTCCATAGTGGAATGTCAGACCTCACTGGTTGGTTTGATGGAAAGATGGTTTGGGAGTAGAGAGAGGAGATTTATAAAGGACCCAGGGCAGTTTCTAGTGCAGTCTCCACAAATGGAAAGTACATGTAAGTGTCCATGGCCCAAGGGGACACAGATACACAACATTCAATAACATTAGGCCAGTTCTTCATTTGGTTTAGAACAGTGGTTCCCACCCTATGAGCTCTGGATCTTTATCATACCTCAGAGCTATTATGAATACAAAGGGCCCATGAGGCTATTTGCACATTCATCTATGCCTGTAGCTTTAATAGATCTTATTTCATGTAAATGCTAACTACTACTATTAATGCATACTGATGATGCTATGATTAAAAGATACAAATTTATTTCAAAACTTCCTCAAATGTATAGGAACTTTTAGTTATTAAGTAATCTTTCAAACTCCAGGAGTATGGTTCTAGAGTTCATGTAGAAATCCATGAACTATTCTGAGGGTCTTGGAAATTTTTGACATTACAAATGAATTCTTATAATCTCTCAAATACTGGGGTTCTTCTCAGTTTTCCTTTCGTGAATGATTTGATGGACTTCAAAAGGCTGGAAGTAAATCCTTAAAGCTAACAAAAGCACAGAGGACACCTGTGATCGATTGCAAAAAATTGCCACAATTCTTTGCAGCCTCTCCCATCGAGAAGTATTTCTTGACTTCATGGTTTGATTTGGATAATAGAATGCAGAGAGTGTGACGTCATCCAAGTCCCAAGCCTGGGCCTCAAGAGTCTTTGCACGTTTCCACTTGCTCTCCTGGGATTCTACCACCACTGTCATTTAATAAAGTCTAGATTGGCCAGATGGAGGATGAGAGACCGCATGGAACAGAGTTGAGCCATCCCACAGAGCCATTTTAGACAACCAGTTCAGGCTCTGATGGCAGATGCACGGGATCACCCAACCAGAATCCACCGAGCAGAGCTCTGCACAGATGATCCCAGCCCAAATAGCTGATCTGCAGAATCATGAGGTAAACAAATAGTTGTTGTTTTGAGTTACATTTAAAATTTAAATTTTGAGAGCCTCTGGTACAACTTAGCCTGTACTTCTCCCCTGGGTATTTGTGACCACTCCTCACTGTATACATATCTTGCTGCTACCATGGAAAACTACTCAAGCAGGATCGTTGTCGATCACAAAATGCCACAGATATCCAACCATACCAATAAAAGCTCTGCAACGCCTGGAGAGCAGCTTGTAGGGCATAGGGCTGTCGCAGCCAGGAACACTATATTCTTTTCTTTTCTTTTTTTCTTTTTTTTTGTGAGACAGAGTCTTACTCTGTAGCCCAGGCTGGAGTACAGTGACGCCATTTCAGCTCGCTCCAACCTCCACCTCCCAAGTTCCAGGGATTCTCATGCCTCAGCCTCCCAAGTAACTGGGATTACAGGCATGCACCACCACACCTAGCTAATTTTTGTATTTTTAGTGGAGATGTGGTTTTGCCGTGTTGGCCAGGCTGGTCTTGAACTCCCCATCTCAGGTGATCCACCTGCCTCGGCCTCCAAAATGCTGGGATTAAAGGCGTGAGCCACTGCCCCCAGCCAGAAACTGTATTCTTAAGGTTGGCTCACACTAACCCCTTAGGACAGAGCCTTCTCTTGCCAAGAAAGGATCCCCTGGATTTTAGAATGAAGTTATGTGATTCATTGCACTTAATGTTGGATGTCTCCTGCCTGTTCACTGTCTAATGGGATCAAAGCTGCATTCAAGCTAGCCAGACTAGAGACTCTGCTTCAGAAAAGTCAGCGTCAATCTCCTCCTCCCTCCAGTCCCATACATTTCACCTGGACTTTCCTGTGAATGTGAGATTTTTTTTTTTTAATTCTCTCATCCCTCTTTCTGGGATTTCCCTTGTGACCCATTCCGTCTAAGGTTGAGATTATACCAGCCATTCCCGGGAACATACCTCAGATCTTCCCTCCACAGAAGACCTCAACTCCATAGAAGTTAAAGTCCCTAATGGAATTCTGAGCAAGGTAGCTGGGGTCACTGGACCATAGCAGGGGTGTTGGGTCCCCAGAGAGAGCTGAAGTCAACACAATACACGTAAATTCTCTAATCAATTCAGGTCAGTGTTAGTTAGAAATCTGTGTCCCCTGCAGATTGTTCACAGGCCATATCCTCTCTACAGTCAGCTCTCGTGGGGCTAAGAACCAGAACACAGCCTTCCTGGGGAAAGGCCACTGCAGTTCTCAGCCTCAGGCCTGGGTCTTACTCTAGCGTCTTCTTGCCTAGATGCTTCGAATGCTTTCTTTTCTCCCACAAGGTCACCAGCCACCCAGCAAATCCTTGACTCAAAAATCCACAACATTTAGGAAAAGTCCGTTGAAGAAGAAAATAAGAATTTAGATTAAACTTGCTTTAATTCAAGACCCAAAAAGAGTTCTAGGGGAATCCAACCTTCCTCCATGGGCCCCCTGCTTACTTCCTCCCACCCTGACCATCCCCAGCAGGGCCCAGTCCCCTCCTGACACAGGCATGGAGTGCCTTTTTGGAACTTTTTAATTTTCCTCCACCAAGGAAACCTGGCAAGCTAGCTCTCACCACTGTTCTCAGGACACAGAGCCTGGCAGTGAGACATAACCATTCTTGACCAGCCCTTTGACCGCCCTGGTCAACAACTTCCAAATATTTGGATCGAGAGATATTTTAGTTATTCTCACAATAACATAGGCAGCCTACTCCCAGGAAGGAATGAGAGTTCATAGCCAAAAGGAAACTGTCCCTTGTGCTGTTGGAAATTTTACCACATGAGTCAGCTCAGCATTACATGGGCCTCCCAGTGGTCCTCCTAGTCTTCGCAGATCTTTTCAGAACAGCTCTGTGCCCAGGCCTGTGCTGAATGCTGACAGGCACAAGAGAAGAGAGTTATCTTCATCTTCCTTATCACATTGCCATCATCACCCCCACAAACCCTCACATAGCAATCACTACATGCCTGGCAGAATTAATTATTAACTCATTTAAGCTCATAGCATCTTTATGAGGCAGAGATCATTCATATTGCCATTTCAAAGATGAGTAAGTTGAGGCATGAAAAAGATTCAGTAACTGGCTCAGGGTGACCAGCTGCCGACTGGTAGAACTGGGGTTCAACTCTAGGCATTCATTTCTCTGCATCTCAAGAAAACTTTGATAAGTTAGTCTTAGATTCATGAGCAGCTGTGAGCCAACAGGACCTGGGGTGGGAGATGCTGAGGGACAATCCACATCAGAAAAAACAGTTACTAAATAAGTGGCAAACAGAAAGTGTTAAATAAATAAACGGCAGTGTGCACACTTAAGACTCGGGTTGGTCTTTTGAGAAACAACACAGTGATTAGCATCCTAATTGTAGCTTTGTACAAAAAAAAAAAAAAATTGTCATTTAGTGATTAATGTTTACCAGAACCTTAGCTAAAGATTTATACACAAAATAGCACTTAATCCATATATAACCCTCACGACAACAGCACAAATTGGTTCTAACTTGAATAAAGTCTGGTTTTCTTAGGCCTCTCATAAGAGGCCTCAGAAAAGAAACCTTGGTCTGGCTGCCAGAATGATAGGAGAACAGTATTAATCAGCACTGCAGTCCCTCGAGGAAATACCTAAGTGGTGTCACCATCCTAACACGCAGAAAATCTTTTGGAAATCATCTTCTTCTATTTCCCTCTATTATCATGTCTCACATCTTGGCAGATGCCCCCAAATCCTCTCTCTTGCCTCATCCCGAGTGGCAAGAAGAGTGCCCCCAACTGAGCCTGTCTTGGCTCCTTCTCCCATCCACCTTCCCCCTATGGCTTTGTCCTTGTTCTTCAACTGTTTGTAATAGAAACCCTGTGAGCCTCCATGTTTTACCCTCACACACACTTTCCGGTCTGGATAATAAAGACCCCAGAACAATCAGCAAAACACAGACGCTTCTCAGCCAGGAAGGGCAGGACACGGGAGGCATCTGATGGTGGTATGTAGTAAGCTTTTGATAGTTCTGGGACCACTGTAAATAAATTCTCAATGATAATTTTCAGATCAGGAAATTGAGGCTCAGAAAAATTCATTAGCTCTTCTAAAACAAACAAAAAAATGGATTTGAACCTAGGTTGTTTGCAAATAAATTATAAAAAGCTACAGATAACTTTGGCCTGTCCCCATGATATGAGTTCACATGACCAACACTAGATTTGTGAAATGAGCTCCTCCCACTGCCCTTCCCTGGGGGATCCACAAAATGACCTTTCCCATTTTCAATCTTTGGCCTCTGAGGTGTATTCATAGGCACAGATATACACCTGAGGCACACGTACAGGCCCATACACACACACTCACTGTGATACACGCTAATGCACAAAAAGCACACTCACCCAGCCTCGCCTAGTTGCGTGGGTGAAACCTCAGGATGTTTCTACACTGGCAAAGGACAGCCTGTTCATTGAAATGGCTCCTGAGAATCCAGCACTTCTGCATTTAGTCTTCTCAGCTAACTTGCAGGAAAATAAATCCTGTTCACCAGTACAGAGATAACCTTAGGTAATGTTTGCGCCACAGGGAAGTGGGCAGCTGACTATCTTTCAGCCACCAGGGCCAGTGCAAACAGGCCACGCAGCTAAGGCAGGTCCTGTCACCCACTGGGAGAAGAGAAGGGAGACTGGGGTTTGCCTCTTGGAAAAAGCGACGTTTTCTTTACATTTCATAATAAATGAACACTTTGTATGTTTCCACTTGTAACAAGCACTATTTTGAAAAATAACAATTTAAAACTATTTTTATTCTTTTGCATTTTCCTGTACATGACCTATTTCTTAGCCAGCTAAGACACATATTTGTTGGGTGGGATGGGGTCAGGGTGCCTAGCATTGCTAGAACAGGAATGCATAGAGGGTTAATATTCAGCTCATATTATTGAAATAAGATTTCACAGTAAATCAATTGGCCTGAAAGCAAGGCATTGACAAGAGAGAAAGGATGTGCTAAATCACTTTAGCTTCTATTCACATATTAACAATCAATCAAGCAGTCAGCAATATGTATTAAGCCCCTTCTCTGTACTATTCCAAAAGAAGAGTCCTATTCTCAAAAAACTTAAGGAAGAAAGACAAACCACAAACAATCAAAAGTAAGATAATCTTAGCTGTTGACAAAAGGAATGAGGAAGATAAAATTGGGTCAGTGGTGGGTGCGTGTGTTTCAGAGAAATGGGCAGAAGAGGCTGATAATATAGGAAGGTCGGAAAGACTCACTGAGAAGGCAATGTTTGACCTGGGACCAGAGTTATAAGATGGAAACCAGGCAAAGGCCTGGAGGACAGTGTTCCAGGCAGAAGTAGCAGCAAGTGCAAAGGCCTGAAGACAGGAAGAAGTTTAGGCAATTAGAGAAGAGAAGAAGGATCAGTGCTGCCGGAATATTGTAAATGAGCAGAATGGAGAAGTAGAAAATAGAAGTTGATGGGGGTGGGTCCTATAAGGCCTTGTAACAAGCAAATAATTTCAATTGTATTCATATTGCAATAGAAAACTTTATTCCTTCAAGCATTGGAGTGACACAACCTAACTTACACTTCAGAAGACCAGGAGTTTGAGACCAGCCTGCACAACACAGCAAGACCCCATTTCAACAGAAACATTAAAATAAAAATTAGCTGGACATGGTAGTGCATGCCTGTAGTCCCAGCTACTTGGGACGCTGAGGTGGGAAGATCACTTAAGACCAGGAGTTCAAGGCTCCAGTGAGCTATGATCACCCCACTGCATTCCAGCCTGGGTGACACAGTGACACCCCATCTTAAAAAAAAAAAAAATTGGAAAGAAAAATCACCCTGGCTGATTTTCCCTGCGTTAGGAAAATAAGTTCCATGGCAGTTGCTCGGTACTATTGACATTTTGGGCCAGTTAATTCTTTGTTGTGATGGGCTGTCCCTGTCCTGTCCATAGTAGAATTTTTAGCAGCATCCCTGGCTTCTATCCATTAGACGCCAATTGCCTTTCTCCCCCTTTTGTTCAGTAGTGATAGCCGAAGATGTTTCCAGACATTGCCAAATAGTTCCTGAGGGGCAAAATGGCCCCTGGATGAGAACCTCTGCTCTGTGGGGACAAAAGAAGAAGCAGGAATCCCAGTTAAAAGGCCATAGCTGTGGTCCAAGTGACAGAGGTGGTAGCTTGGAATACGATGCTAACTGTGAGCATGGTGAGAAGGGTTCTGGATTCACAATATGTTTTGAAGTTACAGCCAATGGGATGTGCTGATGAACTGGGCATGAGATGTGAAAGAAAGAGAGCAGTTAAGGATGATTCTTCAATTTTTAGCCTGAGCAACTAAGTAGATGACAATGCCATTCACCAAGGTTGAAAAATGCCTGGAGCAGAAGGAGGCTATGGAGTTGCAGGGACAGCAAAGCAAACCAGTCTGATTTGGTGATGTTGAGGTTGAAATTCCTATTAGACATCAAGTGGAAAGGTTGAGAAAGCAATTGGACGTTCAAATCTGGATTTCTGAGTAGAGATTTAGGCAGGGGATAAGTATAAATGTAAAAGAGTGATCCACACATCCACTGACAAAACAGATCATGCAACTTTTTTGGTAATATAAATAGGCTGTGAGACTTGCTGCCCAATTTAGGGGGAGAATTTCTGTGGAGGAAAATAAACACCAGAAATCCATCTCTCTTGTCCAGAAGGACTACGGACAGAAGGAGGAGTATGCAGAAAAATCCGGGGCTGAGATGGGCGGGTCCTAATATGTTGGAAATTTGGAAAGAAAGGCCAAAAAGAAGAGGCTTTTGCCTTATTGTTGGAAATTTGGAAAGAAAGGCCAAAAAGAAGAGGCTTTTGCCTTATTTCCCATTGTAAATTCTGGATTAAGTTCCTTGCAGTCTACTGGTACACCAACATGGTGGCAACTGTACCAAAGTTAATCTAATTGTGCTGTGTGCTAGCGCTGAGGGAAGCTCAGAAATGTGGGTTCTCTTCTCTCTTCTCTGAGCCTGCATGTTTCCTTGTGGCATGTCTAGGACCAAGACATTCTCACAGGCCCTCCAAGGGAGATTGTACAGCAACTGAGTTGGGAGCCAGAGAGTCTGTGTGGGCCACATGGCAAGTGGCACAGTGGCCCTGCAGCAGTAACCACATAGGTGGACTTCTTAGGTTGGAACTGGATGAGGAAGGCAGCAGACCCTGAGTCAGACAGGGAGGACAACCAGGAAAAGAGGGGTAAAAATTACAAGCTTTGCCAACTGCCGGCCTCAGCCACCAAAGCCAGCAAGGCAAGCAGTGACCAGGCTAAGGGGCACTGCCTTGGAAGCTGAAGCTCACCAATGCCTCATGTTCCTCCCTCCTCACACACCCAAATGCCATGTGGGGTAAGATAAAGGGCGAGGGAGGAGGGCTGAAGCACAGGGCATTTACCTAAAGAAACTCTTCAAATAAAGGGATCGACTTGGAATTATTGAATTGAACTAAACTTTGGTTTTGTTTTGCCACATTACCCAGTGAGTAGGAGCTCATGTGGAATATCAGATCAGTTTTAGGAAAATAAAGAAAGAACCATGCCTTTTGTCAGTGTGGTTAGATGGATAAACTTATTGTTGCATGACATATTAGTCAAATGTCCAATCCAGTGCTGTTTAGCAAACAATTTTTATTTTTATTTTTTTTTGAGACACAGTCTCGCTCTGACACCCAGGCTGGAGTGCAGTGGCACCATCTCGGCTCACTGCAACCTCTGCCTCCCAGGTTCAAGCGACTCTCATGTCTCACCCTCCCAAATAGCTGGGACTACAGGCACAAGCCACCACACCTGGCTAAATTTTGTATTTTTAGTAGAGATGGGGTTTCACCATGTTGGCCAGACTGGTCTCAAACTCCTGACCTCAGGTGATCCACCCACCTCGGCCTCCCAAAGTGCTTGGATTACAGATGTGAGCCACTGCGCCTGGCCAATGAACAATTTTTGAGTGCCACCTGTGGCAGCTCCTGTGTTCGCTGAGGAATTAATGGGCTTCCCATCATTTAGCAGAGGTCCCATCATTCAGAAGCATGCAAGACACCCACCTTCGTGGTAGAGTGTTGTTCAGGACAGTCCAGGGATGAGTGCCAGGCTGTGGGGCACGCCTGTGGCTGAGTGTCCCTGCACCCCAAAGCTCTCTGAAAGGGGCAATGCACATGAAGAGGTTCACGTTCGCAAGGTATGAGGTTCAAGTAGAAAAAATTGTCACCATGAGCCTGTATCACTTTTTAAATAAGAAAAACAAATACACAAAATGATAGAGCCACAGATTCCAAGAGTGATGAAACTGGAAGAGATTTTGGCACTTCCTGCTCTTGTCTTTCATTTAACTGATGGGGGCATTGAAGCACAGCAAAGAAACGAGATGCCTTCTTGTTCACACAGCAAATCACAGGTGGAGCTGGGACTTGAAACAGTGCACCGCTCCTCAGCAATGGGCAGAAATAAGTCAATTCGAAGGAGATACTGAAAAACTAACTGAAGCACACAGATGTTAAGGAGATATACTTTAAACAGAACCACCTCTTTGTGGTTCTCTGGGGCTGGGACTAGGTTGAAGACAGATGGTGGAGGAAGATGTGATCAGAGGGGCTGAGCACCCCGCTGCCACTCAGAATTATGGGACCATCCACAGAGGCGTTCTGCCCCCATAGTGGCAGATGCGCCTTCTGCGCCCTCATGGTCCTTTCCCCAGCAGCATCAGCCTGGCTGGATTCGCTGGAGGAGGGCAGGGTATAAATGGAGCTAATACTTCCATTATGCTAGCTCCCTTAAGCTGCCTCCTACAAAATGTGTACCACCTAATTATTTTGATTTATGACTTTCTGTTCCTATTCTGCTGAGACACCTTCTCTGTTCATATTATGGCACCAACTTTCAATCACATGGCAATAGCTACAATCTTGCAAAGAATCTGAAAACCAGAGCGCTGGTTCCTTCCCTGACTCTAACACTAACTTGCTCTAGAACCTTTGCAGTGTTCTTTAACCTATCTGGATCTTTCTTTGTAGGCAATGAAGGTATTAAACCTCACACTCTCCACTAGGCTTCCAGCCCTGCAAACCTAGGCTTTGATGAATGATGCAAGAGCTGGCATCCCACCTATCCTGTCTTAACTGTAGAGACAGCAGACGGGATAACAAAACCAGCTGCCCCCACTCTTGAACTTAATTCGTTGGCCTTCAGGAAGTCTTGGCTCTGGTTTCTCTCCTCAGTGTCATTCATAGCCCTTCAGTGTTGGCCTTGGGGGCTGGGAGCGGTAAGGAGTGGTAAGCCAGGAAGACTTGAGAACATTTTCCCTGGAGGTCAGGAAGGCACATCAAAAAGGACCTTGTTTTCCTTCTTCTCTCTTCTCTGTGCTTCCTTAAAACTGAAGTGAATGACATCACAACAACACAAAGTTGCCAAGACATACTCTACAAAAATGTCCTCACATGGTTACATTTTCTGCAAATTACAGCGTTTGGAGTATAAATCGGAGTAATTGTTTAAATCAGAGTGACTGTTGAAACAGATTTCCAGTGATCAAATCAAAAATGCAATCATTCTTGCGGTTCCTCTGGTGCTTGGAGCCCCACGTACTTCTGAAACTGTTGGTTGTCAGTTACACGGAGTGTTTACATTAACATACTCTCCGAACAGAGAAAATATATATTTTAAGAAGAAAATGTGAATCCAGGGTTACAAGAATGTTTCTGAAACAGCTAAGTCATCTTGTTTCAAGTAAAACCAGATGTTTGCATCAAGAGAAGGCCAATCATTTCTTTTAATTATGCTCAATGGCCAGGCCACCAAGAATACCCACATGTGTACATATCAGCCGGTGGAAATCAAAGGCTTTGTGACAGAGAAAGCAATCAGCAACTTCCAGACCACCAAATGGCATCCCAGCACCAGCTCTGGGCACTGTTTGAGCTCCTTCTCTAGGAGAGCACTTGGTGAGATCAGACCTCCACTTGCTTCCCCCAGAGCCAACACCTCATGTCCCATCTCTGTCCCTAAGGAGTCCAGCACAGGCTGGGGTGAATTCCCTGGGTCAAGATTCAAGATTCAGGATGAGGGTCCACAGAAAAGGAACCTGGACAGTTAAGCTGTCTTCTTAAATGCCCTCCCAGGCCACTTCTCTTTCAGGAAAACCTCAGAAATGTCTATGCTGAAAGAGATGCAGCGGGGGCTCGTGCTCTAGCCTGCATGCCCAGATGGCAGAGGAGGCTGAGTTCACGGGAAACTTACCTGTTAGCTTGGCCTACACTCTGAAGCACTGTGGGGGTTTGATGGCACCGGTGGGAAGTCACGCTCTGGCAGGTGGGCAGAGGGGAAGGCTTTGGGGATATCCACTTCCCTCTGAGGGCTGCTGGGCTCAAGTCTGGGAAAAAGCCCACTTTCCAGTGTGGAGGTTCCAAGCACAGTCATCATTGCCTGCTGGGGTCTTCACTGGTGGGGCACAGAGACTTGGCACTAGAAAGACTCTGTTGTCAAAACGTTCCCTATGAAAAGAAGGGAGTGGCCATGGCCCCAAGGCTTCCTCCCTGTGCAACCACAGTGCCTGAGCCTTCCCGAGGTGGTAGTTTTGAATACTTGTCCCAAAAGTCACTGCAGAATCATACTGCAGAGTTGCTCCTAATAGTACTGCAAAAACTTAATGCGCTCTTTCAGTCTGTTCCCCGAACCACATTGTTTAAGCACCAGCTTCACAGTTTTTACTATCTACTATTACTGGTTTTAAGTTAAAATGCCTTCTTTTCTTGTCTTTTCTTTTCTGTTTTGATTATTTTTACTTAGTTTATTTAGTCTTTCCCTAAGCAAAATTATTCATGAAATCACAGGTAAGGTGTGTTAATTGTATATATTTGCCATATGTGTTAATATATAACCATTAAAATAAAAATATTTATCTATGTTTCAGCTAAAATCATTTCACAAACCACTATCAGTACTTGTCCACGGTTTTGGGAAATGCCGCTCGAAGTTATTTTGTAGAATTCTAGTATTTCTTTCAAACCTGTAATCAGATTCCTTTCAATGACACAGCAACAAACGCTTTTCAAGGCAGTAACACTGACCCATGGCTCTGTGAGCACTGGAGCCAGCTCTCAGCATATTGATTGGCATTGGGGAGGAAGTAAGCCCCTGCTTTGTTCTGCCTCACTGTAGACAGTGGTCATTTCCTATCAAGAGAATAAGGGAGGTACATCTTCTCCAGGATGCATTGTGAGGGCTGTGGACAAGTACTCAAAGACGCACGTAATGTTTTCTCCCCGTCTTCATTTGCGCCCCCAAACTTCCATAATTATTTCTGTTTTTCTCAAAATGGTTCCAGCACAGGAAGTTTTCAAGGAAAGCGAATGCTGTATCATTATTAAACTAAGAACTCCGCTTTGAACTCAGCCCAGAAGTCAGACCCATGTCTATGGAGCAGGCATTTGCTAATCACTTCTTGGCTGCGGTTGACTGGTAATGTCCTCAAAACCAAACCATCATGGGGATTCTTGAAGTCAGAAGGGAAGCGAGTTGTTTAAAAATAAAACACTCCCTGCTTCAGGCCCCCAACTGTATAAGATAGCAGCTTAACAGTCTAAATGATTGTTTTGAAATGTGCTTTGACTCCAGTTTTGCTAAATGTTTACTTGGGTCTTTCAACCAATTAAATACCCTGACTTGATTCCCGGCCAACCAATCCTACCACGTAACAGTGGAGTTCTCTTGCCCAATCTGCTTCATGCATGGTGCACTGTACACTGTTACTTCATAGCTCAGAAACTTCATCTGAAGTGCCATTTCTGAGACTCCACTCGTTCATTCATCCATTCAACCTTTTAACACACAATTATTAAGCACCTATTAAATGCAATGGTCCAAGATACTTGCTATGGGGGATTTGAAGATGCATTGACCATGAATATGAACCTCTAACCTTGGAGAGACTTCAGGTTCATACTTCTGCGGACAATTGACCTTTATCAATCCCAGGATAATGCTAGGGGACATTCAGTCCCCCTTCGATTTACTAGAAATAAATCTTAGAACAATGCAGCAGGCTGTTTAAGTAAGTTTTTTTTTTTTTTTTGAAAATCGCTTATCTTACCTCTTGCAAAAGGTTGAGTCAACTACTGAAGGGAATTTAACTAGAGTCTTAACTGGAAGTGCAAAGAGGTGCTGATACCATCAAAAAAGGAAGGGGCTGAGGGAAGTGACAAGACAAGCTCTTCTTTCTAAACATCTGGTCCCACTCTCTCAACAGCTTCATAAAACACTGTTCAGAGCTGGCAGATGCATCCAGAGTACCTGGCATATAGCTACGTACCCTGAAGCAGGTGGACCTCATCAAACTTTGGCTACAAAGTAGTTCCCTATTAGCTATGCCCTTTCATTTACATTCTCGCATGAGAGTATCTCCAGGCAAGGCATTTGAACAGCAGGGGCCTTTGCAGAAAACTCACATCACACGTGTGGGATGCTACTCCACCTGGGGTAAGGCTTACCTTCTGAGAACAAGATGGGAAAATCTGAACAGCGACAAGCCAATCAACAAACCCAAGCTGGATGGCGTGGCTGCAGTGAAGTATAGAGCTCACCACCAGAGGGCAGCAGTACACACAGACACACTGTAACCTCCACACTGGAAGAGAAAACAGGTGGAAGAGGGATTAGCAATGTGCCCAAGGCTCACAGTAAGTACACACAGATGGAAGCTCAGAGCCCTGGCCTCTTACTCCCAGCCAGTCCTCCTCCACTTGCCCCCAAGGTCTCAGGAAGAGGTCATTGTGGATGGTTAGGCATCTTTATTTTACAACTGAAGTTGCCTGGTCAGACCTTAGCATCTCCCCCCAGGGAGCATGGGAGCCCTCAGCAATTCTGAGATGCTGGATGCTCTAACTTTTTTTACCATGGATCTTGACCCATGGTAAGAAATACATTTAACATTGCAAGCCACTTTTAGTATACTATCTATCATGTGCAAAACTGCAGCGCATTTTTACAAAGCATTTGTACCCTTATTTCTAAATTTTAGAATTTTTACCCTTATTTCTAAATTCTGTCTTCATGTGTGTGTGTGTGTGTGTGTGTGTGTGTGTGCTAGACAGGTCTTCATCCACTACTCATATCATACTCTACTAATTGGCCACCAGTGCTGATTCAAAGGGTGGCATGGAGAGTGGTTCCTCAAAGAAAGTAGGCTGCCCCAGCCCACTGCTCTTTTATCCCTGGGTGCTACAGGCCCTGCAAGAGCTTAGGAGGGGTCTAGGGAGCTGAGTCCCTCCCATCTAAGAGGGAGAATCATGGCCCAGGGAAAGTACCACAGATAACCTCAACAGATAATTTAGCTTCATTTTGCCTGTGTCATTCCTTCATTCATTCCCTCAGAAAACATTAACTCACCACTGAGAGTTTAGTCCTGTCCTTAGCCAGCCCCTGCCAGGAGGTGGTGACATGTGGTTTTAAACATCCACAGCCTTGTCCTGCAGACTGCAAGTTCCAAGACCTCTGTGGGGTCTTGATCCTGAAGCTTGTGTGAAGGAGAAGATGGGAAGAGTGAATGGGGAACAATCTGAGGCAAGAGGACCAGAAGATGCTCACAGCTCAGGGGCTGGACCAGGCAGAAGCTGCAAGGGGAATTTCTGACTAGAGGCCGGAATCTCAATGCATAGGCTCAGAAACAGAGGCTCCATGACGCTTCCTCCTGCCGCCAACCCATGCACCTCCCGACTCAGGAGCAAACCCCCGCCATGGGGCACAGCTCATAGATCTACTTTAACGTCTTTCCTGAGACTTTGCCAAGTATTTCACTTGCTCAATTTCATTCCCTTGCTCCCCGCATGTTATTTTATGAAGAAACTCAAATGAGTAGACATCTATCAATGATCAACCCCCAAGTGATCCTAAATCCCTGCTTAAACGCAAGGGCGGGATTTTAAATCTAATTCCCTGATGTCTGGGGTGAATTCCTGGTGAGGTCCCA
This sequence comes from Colobus angolensis palliatus, assembly GCF_000951035.1. Taxonomy (NCBI): domain Eukaryota; kingdom Metazoa; phylum Chordata; class Mammalia; order Primates; family Cercopithecidae; genus Colobus; species Colobus angolensis. The sequence goes on along the minus strand of NW_012111919.1, from coordinate 3,052,616 downwards.
CAACTAAACAGAGAGCTTCCTGCCTCAATTCTGGAATTCATCTCTGCTAGGGGAAGAAAATGTATGACAATAAAGAAAATCTGCCAAGCTCTAAAGCTAGGGCTCTGCCCTGAGGATGCTAGCTCAGCCCTCTAGCTTGGCACTGGTCTCTCATCTCCCATCTGCAACTGTATCCCAGAAGAGAAAAATGACTCAGATTGAAAAGAACTGGTTCATTGCAAGTGATATTTATTGGGTGTCTACAGATTGCAAAGCAGTGATTTTAGCATCAAGGAAAATAAGAAGATGAGTTATACCCAATTACTTCTTCAAGTTTTTCCACAGTCTGATAGAGGACCAGACAAGCCTTGGCTTGAGTAGCAGCCCTCTGAGAACCCATCCCTGCCTCACCCAGGGTACTGGGCCCTTTTTTGACCATGCTTCTTCCCTGAACCTGTTCTTCGCTTACCACATGAAATTGTATTTGTTGGTTCACCTGTCTGCTACTCAAGTAGAATGCCATTTTCTTATGAGCAGGTTAGAGTGATGCTCAGCTGCTGGCTTCAAAAACGAAGGAAGGGGCCAGGGCCCCAGGAATATAGGTGCTTGAAGGTGGAAAAGGGAAGGGAATGAATTCATCCCTGTATTAGCTTGTTCTTGCATTGCTGTAAAGAACTACCTGAAACTGGGTGATTTTTTTTTTTTTTTTGAGACAGAGTCTCGCTCTGTCGCCCGGGCTGGAGTGCAGTGGCCAGATCTCAGCTCACTGCAAGCTCCGCCTCCCGGGTTTACGCCATTCTCCTGCCTCAGCCTCCCGAGTAGCTGGGACTACAGGCGCCAGCCACCTCGCCCGGCTAGCTTTTTGTGCTTTTTAGCAGAGACGGGGTTTCACCGTGTTAGCCAGGATGATCTCGAACTCCTGACCTCGTGATCCGCCCGTCTCGGCCTCCCAAAGTGCTGGGATTACAGGCTTGAGCCACCGCGCCCGGCCGAGACTGGGTGATTTATAAAGAAAAGAGCTTTCATTGACACAGTTCCTCGGGCTGCACAGGAAACATGGCTGGGGAGGCCTCAGGAAACTTACAACCATGGCAGAAAGTGAAGGGGAAACAAGCACATCTTACACAGCCAGAGAAGAAGCAAGAGGGATCGAGGTGCAAGGTGGCTATCTACTTTTAAACAACCAGGTCTCATGAGAACTCACTCGCTATTACAAGAACAGCAAGTGGGAAATCTGCCCCCATGGTCCAATTACCTCCTACCAGGCCCCTCCTGCAACATTGAGGATTACAGTTCAATGTGAGATTTGGGTGGGGACACGGAGTCCAACTACATCCATCCTAGAAAGGAACACAGCCTTGCCAACACCTTAATTTTAGCCCAGTGAAGCCCATTGCAAACTTCTACAGAACTGTAAGATCCATGTGTGTTTTTTGAAACCAACAAGTTGTGGTGATTTGTTATGGCAGCGATGGGAAGCTAAGACAGATTTTGGTCATTTTCTTTGAAACAAGTACTCGTGATTCTCTTCTGTGCTTCAGGGAAGACATCACCAGGTGAGACAAAGGTGACCTTCTCTTGGAAAACCAAGGCCACAAGAAGAATTGTCTGGTTCTGTCCTAGCTGGGAAGGAGTTGGAAGCTGGTTCTTCAAGGGACAAACAGAAGAGGCCCACCTCTAGGGAGTGGGATCCTGAGGCTGGAGGGTGGAAGGGTCCCTATTCCACTTGCACACAGAGTCAGGGAGCAGCCAGACCTGCCAGAGGTGCCATGGAGATGTGGCTAGAAGCATCAGGGCTGAGCCTACCCTGGAAGCACCCCTTTCAGAGCTTGGCAGAGGAGGAACAAGGCTGACAGTGAAACCAGCTGTCTTCTAATGAACCACATGGCCTGGGCAAGAAACCACAGCTGTGCAACCATTCACATCTGCGGCCCTGGGCTCTGCCACACTTCTCCTGAGTCACAAAGCCCTGGGGTTCTCATATGACCGTGAGGGACAGGGAGCCATGAAAAGCAAAAGATATTAGACATCAACTGTGGTAAGAGTCCTTCTACTAGATTTAGTTGTGCTGTAGAAAAACAAAGAATTACTACCTTTTTGTAGGGGGATAGGGAATGTACACCTGGTGTGAAGACCTGGCTGAGCAGAGCCAACCTGAGCCCAGGAGTGATGGTAGGTACAGGAGTGCTGTGCCTCTGGGGTGTCCAGAACCTGCAATGCTGCTGCTCACACCCACCCTTGCCTTTCTCCAAACACCGGCCCAGGGCACATCATCAAAGGACTCTGAATAAATAAAGCAGAGCAGAGAGTAGAACTCAGTTCTGATTCTGAGCCCTGATTGAGTTTCTGTCATTCTAGAGCTGTGCCTTCTGCAGAGTTGTAAGCAGCCTCAGGGTGCCAGGGAGGCCCATTGGTCACCAGCCCTAGCTGGCCCTGCCCACAAGCCTGTCACACTGGGCTATTCTGTTGCTCTGGTGCCACTCCTACCCCTGGGGAAGCTCAGTGTGTGGTCCCCATCTCCTCCGCATGTTGGCTCCCTTCTCAGGATGCTATCTCACGGGTGTGTGGGCATCCGCTGCTGCTCACAGAACCCTCGGACCCTCCTCCTGCCCCACCCATTGCCAGAAATCTTTTTTTAGATTAAAGGAGAAGGAAGATGGGAAGTCCCTCTTTCTTCATGTTTCTTCCAAAATCTCTCTCCTTCTCTCTCATTTTCTTTCTCTCCTCAAACCTTCCAGACAACCAGCACCATCTATTCAATAGCTTCAGACTCTCTGGGAGTAAAATCCAGGAAGGAAAGCATACCTCGCAGCAACTTTTGTGTTTAAGCCACCACAAACGTCCCCTGAGACAAGGATGCCCAGGGCCTCTAACTGCTTGAAAAGGGATGGAAAACTGGGAAAATACAGGGAAAGGTAAAAACACCAACTCACATGTTTAAAAAGTTACCCTGACCCAATAAAAATAATAGCTGTCATTTCTGCACCCACTTTTTAAATAAATCTTTCTCGAGTGCCCTCTCTCTGCCATCATCACTGGGTGCCCCAGCGCAGGGTTCCTGCTCTGGCAGTCTTTCCTGCTAGAACCGGGAGCCAGACAGCACGCATAAACAAAGAAACAAGAAAACATCCCACCGTGGAAAGGGAATAGAGGGCGCTCTGACGGACCAGAGCTGGCCACTGCATTTGGAGGGGGCATCACACCCCTCTGGCGTTTAAGCTGAAACCTGAATGGGAAGAAGGTCACCTAGGTAGACCCTGCACTGAACACCTGCGATCGTCTTGCTCATCCGCCCAGTCCACCTGCAGAATCTACATCCTTATCTCCATTTTGCAGATGACGAAACTGAGGTTCGTAGAGATGAAGTTTCTTTTTTTTTTTTTTTAGATGGAGCCTCGCTCACTGCAAGCTCCACCTCCAGGGTTCACGCCATTCTCCTGCCTCAGACTCCCGAGTAGCTGGGACTACAGGCGCCGCCACCACGCCCAGCTAATTTTTTTGTATTTTTAATAGAGACGGGGTTTCACCGTGTTAGCCAGGATGGTCTCGATCTCCTGACCTCATGATCCGCCCTCCTCGGCCTCCCAAAGTGTTGGGATTACAGGCGTGAGCCATCACACCCAGCCCAAGATGAAGTTTCTTACTTTAGATAACACAGCTGACCACAAAAGAGCAAGAACCAGACCCGGGGTCTGTCTGGCTCTGAAGCCACAATCCCTTTGAAACTGCTAGGAGGGGGAGGGGGATCAGTTGCATCCTTCTTGGAATTTTCCCAAATGTTCTAGGCAGAAATTGTTTTTTTCCCACCAGGTGCTGACATTTCAATCTTCCTTCCTAGTCCACTGGCAAAGGCAGCCATCCCCCATGTGAGAGGATGAAGTCGTCCAACAGCCCCCGGCTGGCCCTGCTCTGGCTCTGGCTGGCCATCGGCCTGCCCTCCGCAGCTCTGCCCTGTGGATTGGGTGGTGAGAGATCTCCACAGGCCAGATGGGCTGAGCAGAGCCCAAGGTGGCTGGCTGAGGGTATTCAAGCCTATTTTTATTCACAAGAATCTGTTCTGGATTTTATTCCGCTTTGGGGCAAGGAGAGGTCAACTCTCTTCACCTTTGCTGTAAGATGAGAATACGGCAGGAAATGAAGTGACAGGGAAGCCAACCAGGGAGAGGGAGAAAGGGCAAATTACTGGAAAATTAGAAACCTGTGTTCAGATCAGAGGGGAGGGTGTCAACGCTCCCCTCCCACCGGGGCCCTTCTTCCGGAGGCCAGGGACGCAGAGACGCTTGACAAACCCCACGTGAGGGGTCGGTGGCTCGGGTGCTGGCAGCACGACACACACACTGACCCAGCCCAGGCCTCCAGAAGGAGGTCCCAGCTTCGACCTGGTGCTCAGTTGTGTGCGCCTCGCAGCTCCAGTGGGGGTCGCTGGAAGAAACTTCCCTGGAGAACAGAGCCAGGAGCCCCGGATTGCTGGCGGACTGCCTGTCTCCATCCTCATCATGTGGGTACAGTCCCTTCCACGTGTAAGGCCCAGAGTTCCTGTGTGTTCAGGTCAGACACACATGCAGTTACATGGAAACTCAGATAAGGCAGCTCTCTGCTCCTCGCTGTCACTGAGACATGACTTCACCTCTTCTGTACTCTTCAAGGCCCATCTCAGAAGCTCCCCACTCCACAGCTCCCTGAGCAGCCAGGGTGGAGACTGAAGTCTGGGTCCTGGCATCACAAAAGCTGGAAGATATCAGGCAGGCACGAGGCACTGCAGAGGCATAGTTTTAATTGCATCCAGAACATAATTACGGAGCACCTCCTAAGTGGCAGGCACCGGGCTAGGAACTGAGACATAAATGAGTCCTGCCCCAAGAATGTGGTGCCCACACATTCACTGCCCACACCAGCAGTGTGGTGGCAGGAGTCACTGCGCACAACTCCACATAGCAGAGGGCAGTGGGACATGTGTGAGCTGACCTTCCGCAGGCACAGAGACGATTCCCTTCAGCTGAACTGACCAGGGAGAGCTCATTGGATGAGGAGGCATTTGAGTGAGGCCTTAAAAGACAGGCAGAATTATATTTTATTTTATGTGGTTTTGCTTGGTTTTTGCAGAGAGAAATATGGTGGCAAAGCACAGCATCCCGGGAGGAAGGGAGCATAAACATATTATGGGATGGAACACTTGGGGTCCTAGAGTACCCTTGTGGGGCAGTGGGTGGCACAGGGGATCAATCCGCACTGGCTGCCATCACAGAGTACGGCAGACTGGGGGGTTTAAACAACGGAAACTTCCAGTTTTGAAGTCTGCAAGCCCAAGATCAAAGTGTCACAGGGTTGGTTCTTCTGTCCTTGGCTTGCAGATGGCCACCTTCTCCTGAGTCCTCCTGTGGTCTTTCCTCCGTGTACATGCATATCTCTTGTCTCTTTCTTTGTCCTAATTGGCTCTTCTTATAAGGACACCAATCATATTGGATTAGAGCCCACCCTAACAGCCTCATTTTAACTTAATCACCTCTTTAAAGGCAATGTCTCCAAATACAGTCACATTCTGATGAACTAGGGGCTTCAACATGTGAATTTGGGAGGACGTGATTCAGTCCATGACACACAGCATGCCCAAGGAAGGGGATCCATGGGGCACAGGAAGGAGGAGCAATGCAGGGGATAAGATGGCGAGAACTTTAGACTGAGTCCAGATTTTATAATCTATTGAATGCAAGACCACTTTGGCTTTTATGCTATGGGCTACTGTTACCAGACTATGCCCCACACTCTGCCATATGCAACAGGAGTTAAGAGAACAAAAGACAGAGTGCTAGTGTCCCATGGTCAAGCTTGGGAAACCCATTCCGCCCCTGTAGGACTCCACAGAGCCCTTGGGTTGCATCCTCAAGAGGGAATCATGCCCACTGAAGCCAACTGCTAAGGAACATCTCATGGGACCAACATCCTTTCTTATGTACTCCAGGAAACACTGCTGAAGCTAACGGGGACCCAGCAATGGTTTTTGAATGAGAAGCAATACGATCAAATCTTTCTGTGTCAGGTTATGGCACTGGAGTTGGTGCCCTGACAGAGAAGGTTAGATCGCAGCTTCTGGGCAAGCATACGTTTCAGCAGACCAGGCCTCCACACACAGGGTAGCCTGGTGCCTGAGCAGAGCTCGCTGGAATCCTGAGAAGCACCTCTGCTGCCTCACCAACTCTCTTCCATTCAGCAGGTATGAATGATGCTCCTATTGCACGCAGGCACTCTGGCCTGCCCGGCCTGCCAGTCCCCCAGCCTGGACAGCTCTGGCTGGTGCCTACCTCCTCCTTCCTCACTGTATCTCTGCCAGATTTATGGTTCCAGTGAATGAGGGAGCTCCAAGGAGTGGAACAGCAACAGCAGTCCAGGTCTGATGGCAAGGACGCCCTCTCCTGCTCTTTAAGCATATACCAAATCCAAAGCAAAGACCTAGGATGCTTAGGAGGGGAACTAAGATACTCCCAGTGCCTCAAGGCTGATTTGAGGCCCTGTTGCTCTGACTCAATCACTTTACCCAAATGCAGTCCTTCCTGAGATAAAGACCTCTGTTGTCCAGTTCCAGGAGCCCAAGCCCAGCTGGGCCATGTGGACACATCCCTACAGGCAGCCATTCTCAGGCATCTGCAAGATTCAGAAGCAGCTGAAGGCCCAGGACATATCACTAGTGCTGATTTTGGAGAAATGGGACCCAAGGATCAGATCTGTGTGGCCCTACAGCCAGCAGAAGAAGGGTTAACCACCACAGTAACCTCGGACACCCAGGCTGACCTGCCTGTCCAAAGTCTTCCCCACAACTGCCTTTCCAACTCGCAGCCTCCCTTGAAGCCCCCAGGGAAAAATCAATCAGAAGATGGAGTCCTGTGGTAAAGGACCAAGGGCCTAATGGGGGTGAGGGGGGTGCAGAGGTCTGAGCAGGGAGGTGAGAGCCCTGCTGCTGGGCACCTGCCTGGTGGTGACAGGCCCAGGAGGGCTGTTGGGCTGCAGCTTCTCAACTGGACTTCCCCAGAGCTGCTGGCAAGCTGAGGCCTGAAGCTAGAGATTTAGATGCAGCAGTTTGTGACTGCCGACTTTTGGATGGAGTCCCTTCTGATATATCAAAACTCCAGTTTTCTATTGTCTTTTTTGTTTTGTTTTTATTAACTAGCATACGTGAGTAACACCTCTTTTATTACCTAGGCCCCAAGTCTCACCTCACCTGTGTCTGAGCAAGGGTGCTGATGAGCACTGTTACACACATTCCTTAGGAATTAAAAAAAGAAAAAAGAAAATCTATGCATTTCATGGTGTTTTCTTAATGCCACTGCCACATGTCTCTATGTCAAAATGGCCCCATCAAAATGTCCTGTCCCTTCCATTGCCAAGGGAAGTCTTCTTGCCCTGTACCAACACACTCCACACACATTACACACATACGTACACACACACCACACTACATGTACACATGTACACATACACACACACACCACAACCACACATACATGTACATACACACACCATGTACACCACACACACACACACACACACATACACGTACCACATATACCACACACACCCCACACAAACACGTACACAAATATCCCCACATACATACACACCACATCACACATATACACACAAACACAAACACCACCACACACACACACATGCCACATACGCATCACACACACACCCTGATAAGGTTTGGCTCTGTGTCCTCCCCTAAATCTCATCTTGAATTGTACTCCCATAATTCCTGCATATTGTGGGAGGGACCCAGTGGGAGATATTTGAATCATAGGGGAAGTTTCCTCCACACGGTTCTCATGGTAGTCTTATGAGAGCTGATGGTTTTATCAGGGATTTCCATTTTTCCGTCTTCCTCATTGTCTCTTTGCCTGCTGCCATCCATGTAAGTTGTGACTTGCTCCTCCTTGCCTTCTGCCATGATTGTGAGGCTTCCCCAGCCACATGGAACTCTAAGTCCAATTAAACCTCTTTCTTTTGCAAATTGCCCAGTCTCTGGTATGTCTTTATCAGTAGCGTGAAAACAGACTAATACACATCCCACACCCATACACCCCCACACACATACATACACACCAAGACACCACTCAGACACCAAACACACACAAACACACCATACCACATACACACACACGTACACACACATACACACCACACACACACATCACACACATGCACACACTGCACACACTCACATTGCACACACACCACATACACACACACCCCACACTCATACACCCCACACCCATACACCCCCCACACACATACACACACACCACACACATACCCCCACATAAACAGCAAACACACACCACACCACACACCTGCAGAGACATACACACACCATATATACCACACACAAACACACCACATACACCACACCACACCACATATCACATACACAAACATCACACACCACACATACACCACATCACATATCACACACACATTACTTACCACACACACCACACCATATATCACACACACATCACACACCACACAGACACTATACCCCATATCACACACATCACACACCACACACACATGCACACAGACAGACACACCACACATACACACACTACACGCCACACACAAACACCACGCACACCCTACACCACATACACACACACAAAGATACCATGCAGACACATATGAACACACCACACCCACACCCATCACAAAGATACCACACACATGAACACACCACACCACACACACACAATCACACACATACCCCACACACACCACACACCATACACACATACATACACACACCACACCCGCATATTACACACACACATACACATACCACATACACCACACACATACACACACTACACACATGTCATATACCACATGCGCATATACACACACACACCACAAACATTACAAACACACAACACATACACACACAGCACACACGCTGCTGGGAACTGGCTGAAGCCTGGTCCCAAGGCACCTGAGTAGAGGAGAACCACTCCCGCTTCCCACACAGGGCTTTCCTCCTTCTGGGCTTTCTCGGCCATTTCTGGGCAGCTTCCTGGTTGGTAGCCTACTGCCTCCTCTGCTGCTTCACAACCACATGCCTTTTCCTTGCCCAGTGGGCATTGCCATTTGCTGGGGTTCATCCACAAAGGCTCAAATGTCAGAAACTTACTGAGCGCTTGCTTCCTAGTGGGACCCATCTTCTCTCTTGTTCTTCGAAAAACTACAACTAAAAAAATACCCTGCTTGTCAGCACAAGCTTTTCTCTACCATGATCAAGCCAATGGCTGAGTGCCCCAAGTGACCTAGAAATCTAAGGAAACAGCAAATCCTTGGGACCTCATTACTGCCTGGCAGTCTGTGTCTGAACCACTTGCAGCGTTCAAATGGAAGACAGCGACTTCCTGGACAATTTCATAAGTGAGCCCTCCTGAAACACAGCGAGATGGCCCCAGAAGAGCCTGGTGCCCTGGGGGCACCAGATCATGAGTTTGCATTTTGGCTAGAGCCAAACAGTGCCCCTCCTTGGGCCTCAGTTTTCTCATCTATAAAATAAACTCAAAGACTCCTTCCAGTCCCCAGATTCTCTCACCCTGTACTCTAATTGCGGAGTATATGTCACGCTTATCTGGCGGGGAAGGGGATTATTTTTTAAGGTCCAAAACGTTGTAAGCTCAAACTCATAGTAATTTTGAATGATGTCACATTAATTCACATAAGTAAATACCTATACTACTTCTTTAGTGTGTTTTTACAGGAAAAAGTGAATGATTTGGGAAATTAACTGTCCCCAAAATGTGAGTCTTGAGCACATACCTTCTTTCTCAGCTTTATAGCTAAAATGGAATTTTGTCCATTTCTTTCCAGACTAAGGGGCCAGGCTAGGGGACCCCCCCCCCCACCATTTCCCCTTGAAGTGCAGAAGCCCACAGTCCTCAGCAAATGGGCCAGGGGGAAGCAGGCGGTGAAACAGAAGGCAAGGGCATCTATGGGTCAGAGATCTGCCTTCTCCCTAGGCGACAGTGCCTGGGGGCACGCGGGCAAGCAGGGAGCTTCGGGGAAGGAGGGATCCTAACCTGCAAGCCTCACACACTGTTTGGGGCCATCACAGATGATGACAGCTGGCCTTTAACCTTTAGTGTCACCTCAACCTTTCAGCTTTAAGTTCTGATAGATATGGGGGTGGAGGGAGTAAACTGGGTGAAGAGAGCCAAAAACACCTGGAGGTACCAGCAAATAGGAGCTAAACTAGTATTTTGTGGGGGAAAGGGTTGATATGAAATAGAGTTTGAGATTAGTATGGTTCATATTGGGTTGCTGCAAAGTAATTGTAGTTTTTGCCATCATTTTTGACAGCAAAAACCGCAATCACTTTGCACAAGCCTAATAAATTTAAAAGTTGCTACTGAAGGCCTCCATTTTTACTCAGTGTTTTAGGGTTTGATGTTGAATGGCTGCTTTTGAGAGGCAAAGAATGGACTGGGCATTTAAAGAGTGGATCTGCGTGTCCCAGGTGGGGTGGGTGACATGTCCTAGGGCTTTGGAGTTTCACCCTCAGCCCTGATTACAGGCTGTTTGATGGGCTGGCTGGAACCCCACAGGACATAGAGCGTCAGGTGCTTCAGACCTCCAAGTAGGGCACCTTTGCTGGTGTGTGCAGAATGGGGTTCTTGAAGGCCAACGAGCTGTTTACAGGGTTTTTCTGATGTGAGTCCAAGAAACTCTTCCATACCCCTTTGTTTCTCTCTGCAACCAACCAACACATTAAGTCCCAGGAACAAACCTAAACCCAAATTGTGAATTTCTAGGTCACAAGAGGACAGGGCTTAATCAGACTATTTACAAAGCCCTGTCAACACACACGAGAGGGAGGAGGCCAGCCAATGCCAGTGACATTTTGTGGATTTCTTGTAGCATTTTTGGTCCATTCTTTTCCTATTAGGCATTCAAATCCTCTCCTAAAGCAGGATTCTGTCATCTGCTCACCCACTGAGGCTCAGTAATCCAAGACACATGCCTGAAGCCACACTAGGTTGGATGACCCCAGGGCCTAGTTCCACCACATCATACACAACACACAGACACATGCACCAGGCATGCCTCATGCAGAGGCACCAAGCATGCAAGCTGGGAGCTCCCAAGCCTCAATCCCTCAGCCTCAGCCCAGAAGTCTTGAGCTCTCTCTGCAGGGCTGGCTCACTGTGACCTCAGCACGATGTGCCTGGTTCTTATAAGAGCTCTCTGATGTTAGCATGGCAGGTGTCACCCCATTTTTCTGGATGGAAAAACTGAGGCATAGGCCGAAGAAGCAGCTGGCCCGAAGTTACAGAATCCCATTTAATAGACAGTTAAAGTTCAGGGCAGAAACAAAGACAAATTTCCTCCCTGTAGAGGAAAGTGGCCCTTCCTAGCATAAAGGGTTGCCCAGCAGCCTGGACCTTACCTCAGCTCTAATGCCCTCTTCATGGCCTGACTGCTGCTCACCACTATCCTCCTTGCTCTCTGTATTAGTCTGTTCTCGTACTGACATTTTGCTCTTCTCCCCTTGATTCAATCAACGGAGAGAGCAGGAGTAACTCTTAATCACATGCATTAGTGGGAGAGTCAAGCATGGATAATACAGAACAGCAGGTAACCCCAAAAACACTTCCATGTGGCTCTGGGATATAACCTATGAGTCATTATTTATACAAACGAATTAGAATAGACTATGTAAATTGTGACCACACGATGGATGGAAGGAAGCAGGGCTGCCATAATCCTCAACTCCAAAGATACCTTTCAGCCCATAGAAAAATCAATGGTACTCCCTGGAGTTGTGCAGTGCACAGCCTGTGCAACTGTATATAGAGACCTTGGTGGAGACTGGTCAGGGCTATCTGAGCAGAAAAGATAGCAAGGAAGAAAGAATGACCAGAGGTCACACAGAATTGATCACAGCACTTGGAAAAGAAAATTTAAGATTTCAGACATAAAATTTAAATGTATTAAAAAATTTAATATAAGACTTAATACACACAGCACGTGAACACCTGTAATAAGGCATTATCACATTCATGCAGACTCATACTAATTTACACAAAAAGCTTCAGAGAGCAACCAAAGAACTCTGTTTAATTATGCTTAGGGGAAAAAAAAGGTTAGGGATTATCTCTAATTCAGGGACAGGCAGGTGGGGAGAGAAGGTGAGGCAGGTGGGGAGAGAAGGTGCGACAGGTGAGAAGCCACCCACCAAGCTGCTCATCACCTGTTCTTCAGCCTATTGAGTACCCAGGGCTCAGGGGAGAGAGGCGAACAATCAACTCTGCTCCCCTGAAGGTGTGTTCCTTTATAACATGTGAAAGGAACTTAGAGTAACAAGCACCCGACACAGGAAGGCTTTGTTTTCTAAATGATCCCACGTTTGCAGCCTGTTGTCGATTTTAGTTGGAATAGAGGAGGCACGTCACCCCTTTCCTTTTAGAGGCCGCAGGTCACAGCCTGGCCTTGGTTTTCTGGTCGTCATAGCAGGAGTCTGAGGTTGGCCAGGCCCAGGCCACACAGCAGGGCTTTACAGGGCACGGGACGGGGCCCATCAGTCTCGGAGCTGGGCATGTTGTCCCCTGAGCTTTCTGGCTCAACTGGAACCAAGGTGGGTTTAGACTCCACTGAGACCAGAAAACAAACCCCGGGCCTGTTGTTAGGAGACCTAGGCTTTAGTCCTACTGGTACCCCAACTCACAGAATGGGTTCGGAGAGCCCTTCCTTTTCTGGGCCCCCGAGGGAGGCTACTCGGGCTTTGCATTTCCTCCTTCCCGACCGCAGACGCCCGCCAAAGTGCCCAGTCAACTCTAGAAGCTTCACCTGGACACAACTGCACATCACCAACCAACACTGACCCAAGAAAAGACACATGGCCCTGTGTTCCCTTGTCTTTCCTTATTTCGCCACCTCCCAAGTCCCCTTCCCCTAGGATCAATCCAGGCTTCCTGTATCATGCCACGCCAGGAAGAAACTCACAAGAATTTAAACATGAAAAATGGAGCCAGGCACTTACCTGAAGAAAACACAGGAAAATATATGCTATAATCTAGCATTTTTTTGAGACGGAGTCTCACTCTGTCGCCCAGGCTGGAGTGAGTGGCCGGATCTCGGCCGGCTGCAAACTTCACCCCCCGGGTTTACGCCATTCTCCTGCCTCAGCCTCCCGAGTAGCTGGGACTACAGGCGCCCGCCACCTCGCCCAGCTAGTTTTTT
>NW_012111919.1:3003842-3039330 GCF_000951035.1 Colobus angolensis palliatus | reverse complement strand
GTGATCCACCCGTCTCGGCCTCCCAGAGTGCTGGGATTACAGGCTTGAGCCACCGAGCCCGGCCGAGAAAGGTGTTTTTAAGCATGATGCAAAACCTCAATATCCCTGAAATGTAAACTTGATCAGTTTCACTAGATTTCCGTTTAAAGGAGAACACCACCAAAAAACAAATGAACAGATAAATGAAAAGCTGGAAACATAGTTGGAATTTATATCACACGTTAAAGATTAATTCCCTTAATACTTAGAATGTCCATCAGGGTTTGAGGGGTCTAATAAATAGCATCCCCTTTTTCTGCCAAAATTCCCTACCAACAAGGCAGTAGGCAAGTCAGAACCCCAAACTCAGCTTTATTACTGGTGGATCTGCCTGAGCATGTGATTTAGGCATGTACAGAACAGGTGCTCTCACACTGGATCCCAGGATGAAGTAGGTCTAGATGCCTGCAGGCCAGGTCATAAGCCCAGGGTCACCAAGAGCACAGATTCTCCGCAGGCAGGCCCCAAAGGGCAGGGAGGGAGAGGGAAGGGCCGAGGTAGGTATATAGGCTTCCTCCTCTCAAGCTTGCAATCAGATCATTTACCTCTGCTGCTCACAGTCAGAGTGAGGGAAGGGAAGGAGACCAGACGAGGACAAGACTTACATTCAATGATGCCCTTTCATTAAGAAATATAAAACATCAAGAAGGGGAATTCTCCTCTCTCTTTCAGTAAGTTCCAACAAGTAAGCAGGAAAATGAGCAACAATACATTAGAAAAATGGTAGGAGGGTATGAACAGACAGTACAAGGAAAGGGAAAATCAGATACACACACAAATATACATGAAGAATACAAAACCTCCTTTATTATATGAAAACCTAAACTAAAACCACAGTGAACTATCATTATGTACCCATCAGATTGGCAAAAGTTAAAAAGCCCTGTCACCACACTGCGTTGACACATGTGTGGGGAAGTTAGCATTTTCATGCGTTGCTGAGAAGATGGCTCAAGTTTTATAGAGGATGGTTGGTCAATAGGTGTCAAAATAGGTGTCAAAATCCCGAAGGCAATAACTTTGACCCAGCAAATCCACATCAAGGTATTTATTCTAAAGATATGTGATATGTGATAATCATTGCACCATTGTTCTTATAAAGGCAAAAGATTGGAATCAACCCAAATGTACACCCATGGAGAACTAATTCAATGTATTAAAATATATCAGTACAGTGAAATATTACAGAACTGTAATTATATTTAGACAGCAGTTCCTTAAGTCCTAACATGAAATGAACTGCAAGTTGTGTGAAACACAGACAGAATTTTTGTATAGAATGCTATCATTTGTTTAAAAAAGTAGAATATATATGCTTGAGTAAGGAGAGAGGCCTTGTAGAAGTTTATATGAAAAACTGGTAACACAGGTCGCCTTTGGAGAAATAAGCTGGAGGAATGAGGGTGGGAGGGAGACTTGCTTTTCGCTTCATCTGCTTTTATGTCCTTTGAATTTTATGCCATGTACATGCATTATCAGAAATAAGTAAATGGCATATGTTAGATGCTGGTTGAGTCATGTAGTAGTGAGAATCCTGGGGGTAGAATTAAAACTCATCCCAGGTAAGCCTAAGACCATCTCCAACTCCCTCCCTCAGCCTAGTTAGATTAAATCTGGCTGCCAGGCCCCGAAATTGACTGAGAACATCTTTGCTCTCACTGGGCTCGCCCTAGCTGGGCGAGGGAGGTGGGAGAAGGGTCCTTCATGACCAGGAAACCAGGGTGTTTGCCTCAGGATACTGTGTCTTCCTGGCGGCACAACAATCAAGCCAAAGTCAAGCTTCCAAAGGACAGCCGGTTTCCTCTCCTGAAGCCAGTCCAGGATGGGCCAAAGGAGCCGTAAGTGCAGAGGGAAGATGAGCAAAGTTTGGCTACAGTGTGAGTGGCCTTTGAGTTTTAGAAGGTTCTAGAAAGTGTTCCAGCAACCCGAGACCAGCTGTGATTATAGACCCACCCAACCCCTCCATCCCACCACCCTGTATCTATTCTGCCCATGCTTCTTCCTTTCACAGTTGACCCGTAAACAACATGGGTTTGAACTGCACAAATTTTTTTCAACACATATACTAGAAAACTTTTTGGAGATTTGCAACAAATTCAACAAAACGCCCAGACAAACCGCATAGCCTAGAAATCTTGAAAAAATTAAGAAAAAGTTAGGTATATCATGAATGCATAAAATATATGTAGATAATAGTCTCTCTTATAATTTACTACCATAAAATAGACACAAGTTTATTATAAAAAATTAAAATTGATCAAAACTTATGCCTACAAACTCTTACTGACAGTATATGACACCATTTGCAGTGGAGAGAAGCATAAACAAATGCAAAGTGCAGTATTGAATCATAAATGCATAAAATTAACTGTAGTGCATATTGTACCACTGTTGTAATTTCACAGCCACCATCTGTTGCTATTGCAGTGACCCCAAGTGTTGCAAGAATCTGCTTAAAATGCCATGTGACGCAATTCATCTCCATGTGAGAAGGTTATCTCTCCAGTAAATTGTCTATTGCAATAACAAGTGATCTCTTGGGGTTCTCTTATATTTTTCACCATGTTTAGTGCAATACCATAAACCTTGAATAACACCATGGGACCCATATGAAGTGCCACTGGTGATGCTGGAAGCGCACCCAAGAAGCAGAGACAAATCACGACATGACAAGAAAAAGTTGAATTGCTTGATATGTACCCTAGATTGAGGTCTGCAGCTGTGTTGTCTGCCTTTCAGATAGACAATTCATCTTGTAAACAGGAGACATCAGTTACAGTATTGATAACGACATTACAGTACTGTACGTGTATTTTCTCTTCTGTATGATTTGCTTAATAGCATTTTCTTTTCTCTAGCTTTATTGCAAGAATACATTATATAATACATATAACATACAAAATATGTGTTAATTGACTGTGTATGTTATTGGTAGGCTTCTGGTCAACAGTAAGCTATCAGCAGTTAAGATGTGAGGTAGTCAAAAATTATATGCGGATTTTTTACTGTGCCGAAGTCAGTGCCCCTAACTCCCCACACTGTTCAAGGGTCAAATGGACTTGGTTCTGCCACCAAAAACCTCCCTAATTAGGATCCATTCCATTGATCAATCTCTAACAAGGACCCTTAGGATGAGTAAAGTAGGCCGTCTGTCCTTCTCTGCTTAGTGTAAGTTTTATCCGAAGCCTAACCAGGATCTGTTGCCATCAAGGAAGGGAAGAAGTGAGGGTTGATTGGAGAAGAAGCTTTTGGAACTGAGGCTCTTGGGGGAAGAGGACAGGCCTTGTGGCCATCAAGATAGTGGGTTTTGAGCAGCCAGAGGCCAAAAATAAGCACATGGGAGAAAAAAGTGCAAAAAAATAAAAAATAAGGATTCGAAACAAGGACAAACCTTGCCAACTAAAAGGCGAGGCTTTTTATAAAATTCTTATGGAAGAGACAGACATATCTGAGGAAAGGGACGTGCATATGCTGCTTCCCATACAGTAGAATTCAGAGCCAGCAATGAAGACAAAGGGCCTTTAAGCCCGCTGCCTCCTGACAGTTCACTTCTCAGCTACTGCGGCAAGTGTTGAAATAGCCTGTCCGTCCTACTGGAATCTGGAAAAAATCACCCTCAGAGGAAACCACAGCAAAGAGAAATTACTCATGGTGGGTCATTCATCAGCAGGAAGCTCCAGCCCCAGAGCTCCACGCCTGGAGCTGATGACTGCCCAAAAGACAGAGCACCTCGATGGGGGAGCAGGAATATCTTTCACCACCAAGGGATCAGACAGGAGCACTGAAGAAGTCACACAGCAGAGTGCAGCACCCTGGGCTGGGGGTGCCGTTGTGTGGGCAAGGGAGCATCTGTGTGCATGTGGGTGCACACGGGTGTGTTTCTGCACCCAGGCAGCCGCTGCTTGCAGACTCTTCTGGCTCCTGTCATTTCCATCATGGGCACTGGGTGCAGCAGCAGCAGAAGAGGAAGGGATATGGCTTCACTCCTACCATGGTGCTCAACAAAAACGGCTTCACTGACTTTACTCGTCACTTCCTTTACCAGAGATCTTGCACCCATGAATGCTATGTCCTTTTGGTCCAATTTAACTCCCTAATAAACCAGAAGTTATAAACCTGCAAAAAAAAAGGGCCCACAGAGAGCCTGACTGGTAACATAAGTGTCAAGGAACTAAGGCAAACCAGAGAGCGTGTGTCCCACAAAACACATTCAAATTCAGATTTGTGTTAAACCCCATGCCGACAAAGTAAAACAAAATATGTGTACCCTCTGCAGGCTATAAGCTCTCCAATGCTGGTTACAATGAGCAGTAAAGTTCAGCTAAATAAAATGGCAAATAACACCGCAATTAATAACCAGGACTCTAAGACAGGTAGAGAGAGATAGAGAAAGAGAGAGGGTGAGATAAAATCCTCATGACAATCTTGTAAGGTAAGTACTTCTATTATTCATTTTACAGGTGAATAAATGAATAAGCAGTGAGGAAACTGAGACACAGAGATGCTAAGTAGCTTGCCAAAGGTCACACAGCTAGTAGTACCAGAGTCAGAACTTGAACTTAAGTAGGCTGTCTACAGAGCTCAAATTGGGTTTCTTCTGAATTAAAAAGCTACAAGGGAATTGAGCTCTGCTACATAAGGACATGGTTATTTATGTCTCGGGCTGTGTCTCTACTAAGTATCCTGGAATCCCAAGCAACCACCCAGGGCTTTCCAATCTCTATAGAAAGCAAAACCCTACCAAGAAATTCCCTCTTTCCTTCATGGGTTTGCGTGGTGGATTTGTAGGGTAATTTTCTCTGTTCTCTCCTTTTCTCTTGTAGATGGACTTGATGAACGGTGAAAGCCAATGACTTTCTGATTTAAAAACTAACATCTTTCCATGCAGTCCACATACACTGTGGAGAGTGTTCTGTCACCTACCAGCTGTTTGACCTTGGGCACATCCCTAAGCCATAGGGATTGTCACCTATAAGAGGGTCAGGCTGGAGGAGATGATCACTTAGCTTCCTCCACGCCTATAAGACAAAGTAAAAATAGGGTCTTAGGGCTTTTCTTAACTCAGGCTGCTATAACAAAATATATAAACTGGGTAGCTTATAACCAGGGATCCCCAGTCCCCGGGCCATGGACCAGTGCCAGTCAATGACCTGTTAGGAACCCAGCTGCACAGCAGCAGGTGAGCCGTGGGTGAGTGAGCAAAGCTTCATCTGTATTCACAGCCACTCCCCATCACTCTCATTACCACCTGAGCTCTGCCTCCTGTGAGATCAGCGGTGGCATTTGATTCTCATAGGAGCAGGAACCACATTGCCACATTGTGAACTGTGCATGCAAGGGATCTAGGCTGCATGCTCCTTATGAGAATCTAATGCCTAATGACCTGTCACTGTCTCCCATCACTCCCAGATGGGACTATCTAGTTGCAGGAAAGCAAGCTCAGGGCTCCCACTGAGTCTACATTATGGTGAATTGTATAATTATTTCATTGTATATTACAATGTAATAATAATAGAATAAAGTGCACAATAAATGCAATGTACTTGAATCATCCCAAAACCACTCCTCCACCCTCTATCCCTGGAAAACTTGTCCCTGGTAATTTGGGAACCACTGGCTTATACAGTACACATGTATTTATCACAGTGCTGGAGGGTGGGAAGTCCACGGTCAAGGTGCTGGCAGATTCAGTGCATGGTGAGGTGATGAGGCCTCTCTTCCTGGTTTGCAGGTGGCTGTCTTTGTGTTATATCCTCACATGGCCGAGAGAAGGCACGCTCTGCTCTGCTCTCTTCCTATTCTTATAAAGGTGCTAATCCTATCATGGAGGCTCCATTCTTATGACCTCATCTAAACCTAATTACTTCCCAAAAGTTCCACCTCCAAATGCCATAATATTGAGGATTAGGACATCAACATATGAATTTGGAGAAGACACAGACATTCAGCCCATAGCAGGGCTGATAGATACGCACAGGCCAACAACTGCTGCGCAATGCATCTTGAAAGAGCATACCAAGCTTATCACACAGCCTCATTACAGCTCCCTCTCCCTTCCTTTCTGTCTGACCACCTGCTTGCTGGCTGAAGGCATGTATTGTAATTCTGAAGAACCTCGGTCCTCTCTTCCAAGTCTCCATTCCCAGACCATTGCGTGGCCTGAGCCTTCACACCCATTCTTCAGGGAGAGTGAGGACTTTGAGCACAAGCCAGAGGGTAACTGGAAACCCCTTTACTCTTGTGATTCCCAGATTCACCCCCTGAGGACGTGCATCTTCTAACTTGTTATTGTACTCATTCTCTAAAAGCAAATAAAGAACTTGCACCTGAAAAACACTGAACCTTGTATGGTACTTGGAGTTCCAGGGTGTGAAACTGGAGGTTAATCCTATACTCCTGCACTGGGGAGAGAGCTGAGGAACCAAGGAGCAGCCTTCCAAAGCACACAGCTGGCCCTGGATATCTTCCCAGCTCTGCTGGAGAAGGAAGGGTGGGTCACCCCACAAGGGCCAGGCAGCCAACGCCTCCCTAGGCCAGGGATCCAGCTAGAGGAATCCCACAGCCCAAGGTTCCTGTCAGTCCTGAGACCTGGCACGCAGTCAAGGCAGGGGTACTGCTGCCACCTGGAGCCACCACCCATCACCAACTAAGGGTGGCACTTTTAAGCCTCTCCAGGGTGCATGACTTGTGACTTTGGTGACTATGCCATTAGCCAAAGAGCTGTTTAGGTGATCAGTGATCCAGGTATTTATTGCTGCTCAACAAGCCACCCAGCCTGATAGTACTTAATGATGATCATTTGTTATCATTATTCTTCATGTTTCTAGGGGTTGGCTGGGCTCAGCTAGTGGGTTCTCATTCAGGTCCCTCATGCAGTGGGTCAGGTAGTGGCTGAAGCAAGAGACATCCTGGAGGCCCTCTTACTCACAGGTCTAGCAGTGGAGGAGACAGAGAGCCCCCACTGTGGCTGCTGGCCTGAGCACCTCCAACATGCCCTCTCTTCATGGCCTGGGCTTCCTCTCTTTGGTCTTTATTAAGGTTCTTCTCAGTGATGGGAGATACAAGAGGAACAAAGAGGTTTAGGCCATGGAAGCCACTCCCCACTAATTCAGTGTCACTCAGGAGATGGTGCCTTCCAAATCAAGAGAAACTGAAGAACCACAGGAGCTAGCACAAGGCAGGCAATGTGGACAAAGATGCCGAGATGAGTCGATGTTGGTGGAAGGTGATCCACCAAGACAATGCACTGGGAATAGATCACAACACTGGCACTGGCTTCGGTACCATCATTCTTCCCATGGCTGTTGGCAAGTGTGTTCGTTTTGTTTGTTTTCTTCTGTCTTGATGTCAGACTGCAGTGAGTAGAGCAGCTGATGAAACTAGTGTTTGGACTCCAGAATAGGAGTGTGGGGAGGGGGGGTGAAGACATAGGATGAACTTCTCTCCCTCCACCTTGAATCATTATTCTTCCCATTAGGGCTTGAAGTTGATCCCACCCTCATCTCTGAGGGCAGCTGGGCAGACCGGAGCTAGTATCTGGGGTGCAGGGGATGGAGCTAGCATGGAAGACCCTGTCTAAGGTATAGGAGATGGATACAGCTAGTGGGATCCAAGCCAAACCCTTAAACAGTGCTGAGTCACTCACACATGGTGAACCCAGCTTGTAGGCAGAGTCCAAAGCATGTGAGCTGACCTGGAAGTGAGAAACAAGCCCAGGGTTAGAGATGGGCTGGAACTGGAATTAAACAAGGGCTTCATCGTGAGCAAGGTGAGGAGGGTATGGAGGGCTTGGCTTTGCCTTTATTGGACTTTAGCTCATGTGGTGCTTGGGTGAGTCAGGCTACAAAACAGCCTGATCTCTGCTCAAATAATAGCAAGGAGAATAAATATTCGTTGAGCTCCCACTGTGAGGCAGGCACTCCACAGACACTTTCTGTACATATTTCCTTTCATCCTCTTAACAACCCTGTGAGGGGTTGTTATTCTTATTCTATAGATGAGGAAACTGAGACTCAGGGAGGGGAGTGTGTCCATTCAGAGATCAAGGATTAAGTGGTAGAGCCAGGACTATGAACCTCAGCAACCTAGTCCTGCCCAAGCAGCAGCTGCCGCCTGGGCCATTTCATGGAATGCCAACAATGAGCCTGTGATGTCAGTGTCTTTCCCCCTTTTCTCCCATGAGAACATGGAAGATAAATGACTTGTTTGGTGAGCTGGTAAGCAGCAGAGTAGGGATTTGAATCCATTTTAACTCCCCAGTCCAAGTCCTTGTCACTGCTCCAAAGGCTCTTATTTGGGGTTGAGGGTGGGGCATTGAGATATGAAGTTAAGGAAGAAAAAAATGTCAAACACATCTCAGTATCACCCCAGAAGAAGGAAGAAAGCAGATTGTTAACAGAGGTGAAGGGCAGGGCAGGGAGCAAGACTAACCAGATGCCATCTCCTATTTTGCACTTAAAAAAAGAAAATCGCCTATCATTTTTTAAAAAAATTATCTGTCCTGAATGGCTGAAGGAGCAGGTACTCAGAGCTAGACACCTGCTTCCCTCACAATCTGTTTCCAAACTGTTATCTAGCCTGGCACATGTCTCCTGGTCCCAGGGACATTTGAAAGGGGCCTTCCTAGCTAGATCCAAAGAAAATATTCATTTTGATTACAGAAAGAGGAGCATCTGCTAGCCTGGATTTGTGGGAGAGCCCATAATCCCTGCATTTTACCTCCTATTAGCCTTCGTCTCCAGGAAAGAAATGTCCTGCTCTTTAAAGTTGAGGCCATAAAATTTTGACAGCTTGCTTGCAAACAGAGCCGATTCTGGAACATGAAACAGCCCTTCAGATAAAATATACAACTCAGGTGTGGGAGTAAGAGGGCCGGAGTCTTAAAACTGAATCAGTTGTTAGTTACATTCTGTTTTATGGATCTATCTGGGCAGTTCCCTACTGTAGAGCATCACTAATTCCAACATTTTGGACATATTTCCCATTAGACCTTTATTTGAAATTTTATGCTTCCCCTCATAAAAACCTTCAGCAGATTAATGTGCTTGGGATGTTTATTTATAAGTACAGCTGGTCTCCTTTCGAGTTGTTTTTATTATTGCGTTGCCTGAGCGTGCCCTTTGAGCGGGAGCAAAAGGGTGGGACTGCAACCCAGCAGCCAGCATTATCTCAAAGAGATGCAGAAACACACGATGGGGGTGGGGTGGGGAACGATGGAGGACATGAGATGGCTGTTGAGGTCTACCATGCAATGAGGCACTTGGTGGCTCCCTTTTTCTAGTTGCCATCATACGTGTCGGAGCAGGCATGTGTGGGTGGCAGGTACACAGGGGACCTCAGCCAGCTTTCCTGGTCTCCCAGAGTGGCCTGGCTTGTAAACCCTTCCTTTCAGGAGCCATCAGGACTGGTTTGACTCTGTTCCAAGGGGAGCTCTTCTCCTTTAAGCTGAGAAAGAGGGTCAAGTTCTAACCAAGATTGCTAGGACTACTCTAATCTTGGATGAAAAATCATCACTTCTTTAACAAGATCCATGATAATCAAATGTCTTGTAAATTTCTAAATTTGTACCATTCTTTCCTCTATCCTCCTGCTTCATTATTTTTGCACTAAAAATGAACAATACCATTAAAATGTTTAAAACCGGGTGTGTGTGTGTGTGTGTGTGTGTGTGTGTGTGTGTGTGTGTGTGTGTGTTATTTTACTCAGAGTCAACAGATTGCATGTTTTTATTGTACGTTTGGCTTTTTAGGTCTCTTACCTTATAGGAAAACTCTGTTGAAACATCACTGATGAATATTCCCCCAGCCTCTGTTGTCTTTCCCCAGGACTGGAGGTATCACTGCCCTTTGATTATTGGGAAGTTCTGCTTTCTATTGGCAATAGATCAGCCTCTCTTCAAGTCTCCTATCAGTCCTACCCCTGCCCTCTGGGGCCACATATTCTACTTCCTCTCCTTCCCCACAAGAAATCCAAGGACCATGACTGGTTCCCCCAAAATCACCCTTTCCCCAGGCAATATGTCCTGGTACCTTCCCATCGTCTGAGTGAAACCCAAACGAGTATTTGCCAAATTAAATCTTTTTCATCTTCCTGGGACTAATGGGTTCCTCTGTCAGTAAGATCACTAAGCACTTGTCACCTATGCCAGCCATTAAGTAGTTATGTACTCTTGGCAAAGACTATCTTTGAACTCATCATCCTGGGCTCCAGGGAGAAACATTCTTTTATTAGTCAGATGTCCTTCAATTACACAGACATTATCCAAAGCAGAAGATACTGAACCCAAAGAAAGAAGGGGAGAAATCTTCATAACAAATGGCAAGAGATTAATATTTATCTTGCTCTTGCTTTCAAAGATGTTTGGTGATGTCCAATAGCATAAGAAAACACAATCTGGAGATTAAATATTAAACGTATGTGGTCTTTGGAAGGACAAATGCTCCAGCTCCCATAGCCTCATATTCTCTGTGAGCCCTTTGCTCCTAGCTAGTCATCAGTGCTCAACAGCCCTCTGAGTGTCTGGAAACTCTGGCCAGCCCCAAAAATCCCGAAGGCTACAGGAAATCAGGGGTAAAAGCAAGTGTGGTCATGGTGTCCGGTCATTTAGGGGAAAAGCTGAACAGTTGCTACAAATAACCTCCTGAAAATACTAATGATGTTAACAAAGATGTAGCCCTGGGACCTAAAATACCTTCTATCATACCCGTGGCAAGACAGAAGGCCCTGGGAGGCTGGGAAGAACCCATCTGTCAAGCAGCTGAGACCTGGCACATGCCACACTTTTGAATTAAGCTGGTCAAGTCAGTGCTGAGTTCCTGAAGAAGTGTTCCAATTTATACACAGCCTCACTTTTATTGGCCCCCATCTATCTGGGTAACTTCCTGGGTCCAAGTCCTTTGTTTCCCCCAAACTGACCAAGCTTACAGATGACAGTTGCTTAGGAGAGAAGAGGCCTTCAGTTAAGAAAAGTCTGAGAGCAAAGCTGGGCTATTTCCTATGCCCATCACCAAGATGGGCACTCAGACAGGGGAGAGCTTACACCAGTGAGGGCTTGGGATGGACAGGGAAGACTTCCAGAAGAGGAAAAGATCTGAGAAAGGAGGGAAGCTGAAGAGGCAGTGCTTGGGGAATGGAAAAGTGGGAAGACTCTACTCATCAGTTCACAGCATATTTGCAGAGGGAGAAAAGCATGGATCCATTGTGTAAAATGGTCTGACTCAGAAAAAGATTTGGAGCATGCAAACATCTGTGCTTTTCATGGCTAGGTTAATCTCCATGACACAGGACTCCAGTCTGTGCCATCCCTTCTGAAAGACTAAAGTCTGTTTTGATCCTTCCCACTCTGCACCAGGGTTCATGCCGGGCCCTCCCTGCACAGGATGGCACCCTTGGAATTCTTGACTTTGATTTCAGGTGAAATTAATCCTGAGAGTCTCCTTCTTGTAGCTGGTACAACCCAAGGACTGGGTCTATCCCTTACAAAAAGGAACAGAACTTCAGTGCTGTCTCTCAGACTCTAGAGACTGCAGCTCTGGTGCTGTGGAGCCCTGGCCAAAGTGGTCTCCACCAAAACTGGATGATTCATCCAACTCACAGGAAGAGAGATGCATAAGTAGGGAGGAGAAATTAAGATCCTTATCAACTGCTGGCCCTGCATAGACAAGTCTTCCTTCAAGAATTGCTTCTGATTGGTGATATAGACCTGAGAAAGTCAACTTAGGATAGAATTTGATTTCTTCTGATAAAGATTTCATAACTTGAATGTAAGAAACTTTTGTTATCTTCTACCTGTCCCTGAACCACAAACTGGCAAGCAGGAACAGGCCTTTACAGGCCATCAAATCCCTCCTGTACCACTAGGCAAGACAGGAGCCCAACAAACATTCCCAAATAAATGAGAGCCTTTTCCAAAGCTGGGATTCAGAGAATGAGACATGGCTTCAGGGAGAGGTGCGAGGGTTCTCTCTGTCCCAGGCCTCAAACCCTGCCTCGTTTCAACTGAAATGTTTCATCTTGCTTTCTGCATGCAAGTCTGCCCAGTGAAGTCAGAGAGGGCTAACAAGGTTCCCATGAGGAAGTCACACACATGCACACACACACTCACACACTCACACTCAACTCAGTGTGTCCTAAGATCAATGACACTCCCCCAACTTACTTTGGGGGAATTTATTCATTTGCTGAGCAAGGCTAGTTGATGTGTCTCAGTTATGAGGAAGATGCCCAGTGAAAAAGAGCCAACCATCCTCCCATAAAAGATTCCTGTAGCCAATACAGTCTCCGTAAGTAATGTGGATTTGTATGGAGTGGGGAGGGGTGAAGATATGGGAGGCAAGGTGGCAACATGGCATGAAGTTCTGCAGAAAGCAGGCTCCAGACAGACCTTGGTACTGTGCATGTTCTGCATAACACACCCAGGCCAAGCTCTAGGGCTCCCGCAACCTTGTGGACAACAGGCTGGTACCACAAGATCAGGAGGAAGAGAAAGGACAAACCTGTCTTCTTGGGGTCTGGTGAGAGTGGCTGCAGCCCTTGGAAGTGGCCTGAAAATACCTTGTGGATTCTGGATGCTGCCCATCTTGATATCTCTCTCCTCCAATGAGAGGCAACTAACAGCTTTGGGCTTTTGTCCCATGCGATGCAGCCCCTTGTGGCACTATTTTCTAAGAAGAGCCTTCTCATCCCTGATTCAAGCTCCCCCAAACCTCAGACTCCTAGATCTGTCCTCATGACCTTGTCTGTGCCCAGCACATTTCTGTTCTGATTTCTCATAGTCAACTTTTTAAAAATAGGGTATGGCATTAATAAGACTAGAGGTTTTGTTGTTATGCTTGCTTTTTTCCCATTATAATGTCCCTTTAACATGTACAGACCATTAGATTTATCATCCCCTTCCATCCAGATAGACATATTTGAAATGATCTGTAAAATATATACAACAACTAATGGAATATGAGGAAGCAGTGTCAGCCTCAGAGGATGTTGGGGCTACCCAATGGGATTACATGTGTTGGGCATGCTGAAAGTGTAGACACCATTATTCCCACCAGGCCCCTACTCCCTGAGATCTGGACCACCATGGGATCTCTTTCCTGCTACAAAACTCTGCCTGGACTCCAAGTCCTGCCCACAGATGGTTGACCAGAGGAGGTACCACCAACTTCTGTGAGGCCTTGGGAAAGCTGCTGTACCTCACTAGGGCTGACTCCTATCTGAACCCAGAGAGGGATTCCAGAGCTTCCAAAAGACAGGACAACTCTGAGTTCCCTTCCAGGTGCATGTTCTACAAAGCACTGGTCCTGTTTGGTCCATTGATTCCCTGGGGAGGACAAGGGATCCTGGAGTTTTCAGATACTGTTGGCCAGACCTTTCAGGTGGGTGCAACTAGATCTAAGTAGGACGTACAACGTTCACACATGTAAAAACAGTCACCGGGCAGCAATAAGGACCAACAGCACTTCCCTTGCAGGTTCCGGGTTGCAAAAGGTGAAGCGAACTCCGTGAATTCACTAGTTCACATTTCACTTTAGATTAGAAGAAAAACCGCAGAAAAATAAACCATGACAATCAGCCCTGCTGATTAAACAAGTGGCTGATGATAAGTCTTGAGACAGTTCGCATTTCTTTATGAAGTGGCCAGCAACAAAGATCCAAAAACAAACCTTCTCTTTTACGGTTATTTGGAAAACGAACAAGGAAAGCATTTTGTTTTACCTCTGGGAGCAGCAGCAACCAACCTCTGGCTCCCCGAACAGCCTCTCTGAGCAACAGGCCTGTGGCTCTTCTACTGCCTGGAACCAGCTCCAGAGTCCAGCAATAGCCTGTGGTGGGCTGGGGTGAGGCCATGCAAGCTGCCCTGGCTACTCTGAGGCTTCCACCCTGTGAGGGGCATGCCTGGGATCTCCTCCGTAAGGCCTTGCTAACCCATGAGGCACTTTTGTGCAAATTAGAAAAATGCAACCCTATCTTTAAGATCTAACTCTGAATTGGCAGGAATTGGCAGGAAGGGAGTGTCTTTTGCAAATTAAAAAAAGATGCCCCTACCTCTTGATCAGTTATCTGCAAACTTTTTCTGTTAAGGATCAGATAGTAAATACTTTAGACCTTGGGGACTCTAAGATCTCTTTCACAACTACTCAACTGTGCCACTGTAGCACAAAAGCTGCCACAGGCAACGTATCAATAAATGGGCCTGAGTTCTAAAATATGTTTTATTTTCAAAACCAGGTGGTAGACCTGATTTGACTAATGGGCCACAGTTTGCCAAGCCCAGCCCTGAGTAGATGCAGCCTAGCCCCAGGGCTTAACAACTGGAACACAGGTGAAAACTTGCCCACAATTCATCCATTTGACTGGATGCACTTGTGTATAACCTACACAATCCTACATGGAGGCCATGTTCCTGGGTCCCCAGGAAGATGGGGGCTTAATAAGACAAACTCCTTCCACCTGAAATGGACCACCCCTGTGTGTCTCAGCATTCTTCATCCTCGCAATTCTCCCTTGCTTCTTGCTTCAACAGCCTCCAGATCTTAGGATCTGGTCAATCAGAATGCCAATTCCTATAAACCCTAAGTCCTTTCGTCACTACACTGAGTAGCCCCAGTGCAGTGAATTGCACTGATCTTAGCTTTAAAAATCAGACTCATCCTATTACTTGAAGAGATAAAGACAAGATCTGCAAAGACAGGATGTCCAACAGAGCCAGATCACTGGGATTCTCAGATGAGCAAAGCAGCCTGTCTCCTGAAGCCTCTTCTTTGGCAAAATGCCGATTCACCAATGAATAATTGGTTAGAATGGAAGATTAAAACCATTGGCAGAAATGAGTTATTTCTGGACATTTTCCAGCTTGTTTTCCCAGACCAGTCATCCAGTTATAATTAAAATATGGTGGTTGTTTCATGCAAACCATAAACAGCCCGCAGACTTACACTAAAAGCAAAGCCTACAGAAAAGCCATTTCTTACAGCACCAAAGAGCAGCAGCAGCAATGTTTCCCAGGAACACTGGTCTGACTTTAAATGGAATACTCTGTTATATTACTCACCCTTGATTTGACCTTCATAAATACCAAAACCTTGCCATCCTGCGTTGTGACATTTAATTCTTCCTGTCATCTAATGAGGCCACATTTTGTTAGAAGGTCGCTTGTCATTTACACCTCTGAGAAAGACATATCATTTTAATGAAGCTCCTAACTCAGACTAAGCAATGAAATTGTGGACAAGATTACAACACGTACTGGCCTGGAGACAATGGAGGCCCTTGGACTTAGCCAGGTCTTTGTGAGATTGTACTAAAAGAATGAAAATCATGAGAGGGAGACTGGCATTCCTGCAGAAGCAGCAGATTCTGGCTGGTGTCACCCTAAATTCAATTATCCAGAAGAAGGTGTGGATTCATGTTAAAATATTTTATAAGGTCATATAATTTATCATCCTTTGTTTTTCTTTATGAATAACAGATTTTCCCTCAGTTACAAAGTGCATTGGGGGCTGGATGAATGGAGAGAGTCAAAAAGTCACTTCGTTTTTCCTGCGTTGAAGAGAAGGGCATGCAAATTCTTCTCTCTAAGACAGCTTGGCAAGAGTTGGACAGGGAGAGGTGCTAGGGAGTGCATGGCAGGGACATGGATTTCAGATGCATCCATACTTTACACTGAAAGGGGAGAATGAGACCAGTGTAATGGCTGTAGATACTAATGATGGTTGACGAAGACCCCAATCCCTCCACTGGCTCATGCAACATAAGGGTACAGTCTTTCTGAGCAGCAATAGGAGCTGGCCAGGCACTTCTCAGAATGCAACTTAGGTGGGCAGGAACCTGCAGGTAGGAGTGAGAATTTAATTACAAAGATATGGAGCTTTGACTTGCTTAGGGAATGCAAAGTCTTTTCAGATAACTATTTCATGACATACTGTATTCCATCATTATCTCAGACCCATTTCTCTGGCAGGGACCAAAGTTTGCCCAAAAACCTCTGACCATAATGCTTCCTGCCACACTCCCCCTCTCCCCAACATACATACAGAAAAAGAAATTCCACACTGGTCTCCTTCACACCTCTGAGGTTCATGTCACCCTTTGTTCTGGCCGGGAAATGACATGCCGTGTTGTAGTTGATGCAAATCTGGCCGAAGTGTCTGTGGAGGCCTTTGGTATAAGAGTGTGAAAAACTGCTTGCAGCTCTTTTCTTGGATAGAGAGGTAAAAAGGAAGGACAGGGGACTTCAGGGAAGGGAAGAGACTCTTGTACCCTAGTTGATGAAGGCCTGCCTGGGAAGGAAAGGGAGGGGACTTCAGACAGCCTGATTTCAAGTCTGGTGAGGTTTTCCAGCAGTGACAGATATCCAAAAATGAATATCTCCCACCTGATATGCTCTTCTACAATGTGACCTTGGCATCCTCCCATGCCCTTGAATCTAGGAGGGCTCTTGACCACTTTGACAAGTAGAGCACAGTGGAAATAACACAGGACCAGTTCTGCTTCCTGCCTTTGACATGCTGGTTCTTGGGATGCTCTCTCTCTCTCTCTGGAAAATTAGGCACCCTGCTGTGAGAAGCCAAAGCTACTTGGAGAGGACAAGCATAGATGTTCCAGTTGACAGCCCCACTGAGCTCCCACTGAGCTCCCACTGACAGCCACCACCAACAGCCAGCCACATAAACAAGCTCTCAGATGTCCAGCTCAGTTGAGCCTTCAGATAAACTTCAGTTCCAATGACCATCTGACGGCAATCACATGAGGGATCCCTATGGGGAGTCAGCCAGGTGAGCCTGATCAGCCCACAGACCTTTGAAAGATAATCACAAATAATAAATAAAAAGTTTCAGGGCAGTTTTTGCATAAAAAGAGATAACAAAAACAGGGATATTCAAAAAATATTATATGATGAAGCACTGACCATCCTGAGGAGCCATGGGCCTAGAGCAGGGTCCTTAGAGAACTCCTGCTATCTCAGATATTTCTCCTTTAATTTCTGGATTGTGAGAAGGTCCAACAATTACTGGGGGAGGGGCCAAGGTGGCAGAGGGCACTCAGAGAGTTTGGGGCAGCAAGTGTTGCAGTTGTTAACAACCGTTACAGACATAGTCCTGAGCACCAGCTGGGCATCAACCCTGGCATCTGCAAGCCTGCAGTTCACACCCACGGATCAAATATAGGACAGCAACCTACAGCTGCTCCCAGGTCAGGACATGTAAGTAGGTGCCACTAAGGCTCCAAGAGGCCTCTGAGAACCCAGCATTGTCACCTTTGTAGAACTTTTATGATCGCATTTGATTTTGACAGGGGTCCTTGGAGGGAGATATTACTGGCCCTCATTTGGCAGTGGAAAAAATCTGAAGTCTAGAGAAATTAAGGAGGAATTGAGACAATGATTGGGAAATATATAGGTTGGGATTCTTTGCTTTTAGTTTCGCCTCTGACGCCACCTCACTGTGAGACCTTAAGTCAGTCCTGTGGATTCCTGGAGGTTCCCCGACTCTAAAGTAGGAGAGGTAGAAAGATGATTCCCATGGGGACATCTGGCAATCACTATTCTCTGACTATGTGACTTGCCTGAGGTCACCAGGAAGGGAACTGCAAAATCAGCACACGGTCTCAAGGCACTTGACTTCACATCCAGAGCTCACGTGACTATCCCCACAGCTGCCTGCCTGGAACACCTCCACCTCATTGTGCAAACCCTATCCCCAGTTGCTGGGCAGGAGAATGTTTCCAAGTCCAAGCCCAGAGACGCTTTTCTCTGCTTGTGCTTCTGGCCCTGGGGCTTCTGTCCAGATTTCCAAAGACTGAATCCTCACCCTCTGTGAGCATCTCTCAGTCATGCATATGCAGGAGCTAACTATGGGATGAGGAAAGAGGAGGGATGGGGAGAGAGGAGATAAGGTGGGGAGTTCACTCTGAATTTCAGCCAGATCTGCCCAGGTTAGGTCTGAATAACTCCTGCAGCCACCACACAGGAAGCCACTAATCAGGGCAGACACTGTCTCATTCAGGGGTTCAGGGCCCCTGTCCTGACCTAGTCCAAAGGCAGCACCGAGAGGTGATGAATCTCCCCTGAGGTTGTGTGGTTTCCAGTAAAGCATTCCAGAATCTGAAACAGGCTTCAAAGGAATGTGCGTCTGCTCACTCCCACCCTGGCTAGGAAGCAGCCCAGGGAACCTTATTCTTATTAGGCTGGAGATGTCTGGGGCACTAAGCTTGAAAAATGCACTGAGGATTCTGACACAGATGGGGAACGGTGTGGCTATGCAGAAAACCCCACTGTTGGCAGCACGAGACTTGCTTTGAAAGATTTTGGGGGCAAGTAATATAATTCCTTTCCATTGGAAATTTTCCAACTTCAAAATGGAAATGAGATTTTTTCTGTATCGTAACTTTCCCATACCTATGAAGGACAGTGTGGGAGCTAAAGAATCCATTATCTGCTGAAAGGGTCAGTGTGTTCCACACCGGCATCAAATGTGAGGGAGAATTCCCAGGGAGAGAATGACGACTGTCCAAAACGTAATGTCACGGGAAAGGGGTTTGAAGTGAGATTTGGACTGGAGAATCTGGAAGGACCAGGTTGGAAGGAGCAAATATGATTGGATAGGAATGTGGGCAAATTCCTGAGAAGGGCACCAACATTCCCTGTTCTTCCATTCCCGAGTGCATGTCTGTGATGAGCAGAATAAGAAGGAGGGACACCTTGGCCCTTAAATAACCTGGGAAATTATTTACTCACAGCTGACATGGTTGTGAACAGGCTCACAGCAGGTGTCCCAAATCTGGATGGTTAATTTTATGTGTCAACTTGGCTGGGCCATAGTATACAGATACTTGGTCAAGCACTAGTCTAGATGTAATTATGAAGGTATTTTTTAGATGTGATTAGCTTGTAAATCAGTAGGCCAGGCACAGTGACCCACATCTATAATCCTAGCACTTTGGAAGGCTGAGGTGGTTAGATTGCTTGAGTTCAGGAGTTGGAGACCACCCTGGGAAATATAGCAAGATCCCTGTCTCTGCAAAAAATACAAAACTTAGCCAGGCATGGTGGCACACAACTGTGGTCCCAGCTATTCAGGAGGCTCAAGTGGGAGGATTGGTTGAGCCTGGGAGGCAGAGGTTACAGTAAGCCAAGATCATGCCACTGCACTCCACCTGGGTGACAGAGCAAGACCCTGTTTCAAAAGAAAACAAACACTTGAATCAATAGACTTTGAGTAAAGCAAATTACCCTCCATAATGTGGAGGAAGGACCAAAAGGCAGTAGACTACACTGCCCAATCCAAAGCCCAAGTCCTGCAATGGTCCTGCTCAGACACAGCAAGGGATGAGGAGCTCACTGACTCCAGAGGCAGCACTTTCCATTGTGGGGCAGCTCTTATCATGTGATATGCTTTGCCTGTGCCCCCACCCAAATTTCATCTTGAATTGTAATCCTCATAATCCCCACATGTTGTGGGAGGGACCCACTGGGAAGTAATTGAATCATGGAGGTGATTTCCCACGTGCTGTTCTTGTGATAGTGAGTGAGTTCTCATGAGATCTGATGGTTTTATAAGCATCTGGCATTTTCCCTGCTGGCACTTTCTCGCTCCTGCCACCCTGTGAAGAGGTGCCCTCCACCATGATTGTAAGTTTCCTGAGGCCTCCCAAGCCATGCAGAACTGTGAGTAAATTAAACCTCTTTTCTTTATAAATTACCCAGTCTCAGATGTTTCTTCATAGCAGCATAAGAACAAACTAAAACAGTACATTGGTACCAGGAGTGGGGTGTGCTATAAGGATACCCAAAAATGTGAAAGCAATTTTGGAACTGGGTAACAGGCAGAGGCTGGAACAGTTTGGAGGGCTCAGAAGAAGACAGGAAAATGTAAGAAAGTTTGGAACTTCCTAGAGACTCGTTGAATGGCTTTCACCAAAATGCTGATAATGATATGGACAATGAAGTACAGGCTGAGATGGTATCAGATGGAGAAGAGAAACTTATTGGAAATTGGAGTAAAGATTACCCTTGGTATGCTTTAGCGAAGAGACTGGTGGCATTTTGCTCCTTCCCTAGATATCTGTGGAACTTTGAACTTGAGAGAGATCGTTTAGGGTAGCTGGTGGAAGAAATTTCTAAGCAGCAAAGCATTCAAGAGGTGACAGAGCATAGAAGTTTAGAAAATTTTCAGTCTGAGGATGCAGTAGAAAAGCAAAATCCAGCCTGCCCCAAAAATTTGCATAAGTAACAAGGAGCCAAATGCTAATCACCAAGAAAATGGGGAAAACATCTCCAGGGCATGTCAGAGACCTTCGTGGCAGCACCTCCCATCACAGGCCCAGAGGCCTAGAAGGGAAAAGTGGTTTCCTGGGCTGGGTCCAGGACACCAACTGCGTGCAACCTCGAGACTTGGTGCTCTGTGTCCCAGATGCTACAGCCATGGCTAAAAGGGAACAAGGTACAGCTTAGGCCATTGCTTTAGAGGCTGTAAGCCCCAAGCCTTGGCAGCTTCCACGTGGTGTTGGTTCTGTGGATGCACAGAAGACAAGAATTGAGGTTTGGGAATCTCTGCCTGGATTTCAGAGGATGTAATGGATATGTCTGGATGTCCGGCAGAAATCTGCTGCAGGGGTGGAGCTCTCATGAAGAACCTCTGCTAGGGCAGAGCAAAAGTGAAATGTGGGGTTGGAGCCCCCAGACAGAGTCCCCTCAGGGGTACTACCTAGTGGAGCTGTGAGAAGAGGGTCACCAACCTCCAGATCCCAGAATGGTAGATCAACTGACAGGTTGCACTGTATGCCTGGAAAAGCCACAGACACTCAACACCAGCCTTGAGAGTAGCCAGGAGGGGGGCTGTATCCTGCAAAACCACAGGGGTGGAGCTGCCCAAAGCCATGGGAACCATCCTCTTGCATCGTGTGAGACTTGCATCATGTTAGACATGGAATCAAAGGAAATCATTTAGGAACTTTAAGGTTTAATGACTGCCCTACTGGACTTCAGACTTAGATAGGGCCTGTAGCCCCTTCATTTTGGCCAATTTCTTCCATTTGGAATGGATGTATTTACCCAACATCTGAACCCCCATTGTATCTAAGAAGTAACTAACTTGCTTTGATTTTACAGGCTCATAGGCAGAAGGGACTTGCTGTGTCTCAGACGAGACTTTCGACTTTGACTTTTGGGTTAATGCTGGAATGAGTTAATACTTTGGGAAAATGTTGAGAAAGCATGACTGTGTTTTGAAATGTGAGGACATGAGATTTGGGAGGGGCCAGGGATGGAATGATATGGTTTGGCTGTGTCCCCACCCAAATCTCATCTTGAATTGTAATCCCCATAATTCCTGTGTGTTGAGAGACAGAGACCTGGTGGGTGGTAATTAAATCATGGGGGCGGTTTCCCCCATGTTGTTCTTATGACAATGAGTGCATTCGCATGAGGTCTGGTGGTTTTATAAGTGTCTGGCATTTCCTCTGCTTGTACTCTCTCTCTCCTGCCACCCTATGAAGAGGTGCTTTCAACCATGATTGTAAGTTTCCTGAAGCCTCCCAAGCCATGTGAAACTGTGAGTCAATTAAACCTCTTTTCTTTATGAATTACCCAGTCCTGGTATTCCTTCATATCAGCATGAGAATGGACTAATATACCATGGAAGTTCTTTGTTCTGTTGAGCCAAAATCTGAGTTCCTCTGACTGGCCCTGGAATTCGTGGACAAATGGGTGCTGAGGTGACTTTCATGCCCACAGAATCCTGACTACCAGGAGAGAACCACACCAACATTTCCGCTTCATACATACCTACAAATGTATCGATATTTACCTTCATTTTAATCTTCCTCTCTTTAATCTCCAAGGAAAATGGCTCCCTCCTCCTTTTCAAAGATATCACAGTACTCTTGACTTATCCTCTTTTCATCTTCTCCAGAACTTCCCTCACTTGATTTTTCTTTATTCCCCCTTCATACCTGTCCACCTGGCTAGCTCTGGCTCTTCACCCAAGGCTCAGCTCCCTACAGGAAGCCTTCCATGACCTCCAGGTTCTACAAAGTACATCTCTTCTGAATTCCCATAATTTCTGGCATTCATTTCTCTAGTAGAATGTCTCTTTTCAAAAGTATGTATTCATATTTCTATCTCCCCCTTGGGATTATAGTTATATAATCTCCAAAGTTATAGAGATCATGGTTATTTATTTGTGCCTCTGTCATGTACTCCAATTCATGACACAGAATAGGTGCTCTATAAGTATTTATTGAACTGAATCTCACAGTTTTCTGGTTTTCATTTCCCCTATAATACAGTTCTTTCATTCATTTGACAACTATTTATTAAGTAGCTGTTATGTAGCAGGCACTGTTGAAGAAGGTGAGGATATAATAGCAAATAAGACAAATGAGATCCTTACCTCCAGAGGCTTATACCTTTGTTGGGGAAAACTGATGGTAAGAAGTATACAATTACAGAATACAATCTTTCAATAATAGTAAGTGCTGCAAACTAAATAAAGCAGGATTGCTGAGGTAGAGAGGGACTTAGAAGAATTAATACTACATAAATAGGTTTTTCAGGGAGTTTTTATTTGAGCTGATACTTGAATAAATGAGAAAGACCCAGCTATAGGAAGCAGTGCAGTAAAAGCTTTCCTGGCAGAGGAAATAACAAACGCAAAGGCCCTGAGGTAGGAACAAGCTTGGCGTATTGGGAAAGTAAGGTTTCTGTGGCCAGAGGAGAGTGAAAAGGAAGTGACTGGAATGGTGTGAGGTTGGCAAAGTGGTCAGTGAGCAGATGATGATAGCCCTGTGACAGTCTCAGAACCTTGCAACACCCAGCAAATGGAAATATCCCATCACAATCCTGTTCTCCACCCTCTTCGCCTTTCACTCAATACATTTTCCCTGCTTGATCTCTCTCCTATCACTTAAACTATATCCTCTTTTCTGATGATTCCCAAGTCTATAACACTAGCCCAGGCCTCTCTGCTGGGCTCCATAACTGAATACTGAACTCCAATTGGACAATCCATCTGGAAGTACCACTGGCACCTAACACTCAACAGTTGTAAATTGCATTTATCATTCCACTCCTAAACCTGCTCCTTCTTCTGCTGAATGGTATTATCATCTGTCCAGTTTCCCAAGCCATTAACTTGAAAGTAAAAGATCATTTCTCTGTCTCCCTCCCACTGCCACATCCCATGATCACTAATCCCTGCTAGGATGGGCCCTTAGGATTCTCCAAGTGATAAGGTCACTGTCCCTAATGAGTGCTCACTCTGGCTTGAACTGCTCAAACAACCTTCAGCTGGTTTCACTGGTCTTGTCTATAGTCTATCGAAAGGATGCCCCAAGTACCCACCACCCTCTGCCCAGGTTTGGAGTCTTGCCAAAAGCGTCATTTTTCTACTTCCCACAGGTAATGAGAATGTACTGGTGTGGACATAGCTGGCCATAGGGTAGCTACTTCCAAGGCTTTTCCTAAGCCAGGCTCCTTCAGGCATCATTTTGGGGCATGATCCTTACATTCTCAGGTGTGCTCAGAAGCTTTGGTCAGTATTCTTATACCAACCTGTAATGTCTAACCAGCCTCTTCTTTCACTCAAGCCTATCAGAGTGTCCTCCTTGTCACAAGAAGGGAGGCAAAGAAAGGTCCCCAGGTAGCCTGGATGGGCTTCAAGGCATAATTGCACTGTAATGTGCCCTCTTGGGGGGGGGGTTGGGGGGTCTGGCCATCAGCACCTTGGAGAGCTCCAGCTCTGACCTCTGCTGGGGAGCTGACTAGACCAGAATCCTGGATTCTTCTAGGAGTAGTGGGGGATGGGAAAAAGAAAAGGGCTGAGGCTGAGCACCTCCATTAACCAGATACTCAGCTCAGTGATTTTAGGGATCTCAAAAATACTAATGGTCCCAACTTGGGTTTTGGAGGCTCCACAGTCTCTGTTTAAGTGGTCCACGAGTGGCTGGTGGTTATGATCCTGAGTCCTGGCTAAGCCAGTTTAACACTAAAGACTAGGATTCTGGGCCCAGGCTGCCCAGGAGTCATCAGCTTTTATGATTTCGTTTCCGGGTAAGTGCCCATGGAAAGGCTAGCCACCTTCAACGTTACGCATCTTTCCCTTTCTGTGCTCCATATAGTAGGTCCCACTTCTTCTGCTCTCACTGTGGATGCACCAGCAACCCCTACTCCAGCACCACAGAATAAACTGGACAGCAGGAACTTCAGGGAGGTGGAGGCTTCAGCTGGCCTCTGGGTCAATGCAGCAGGGCCTTACTCAGTTTTCGATGTGTCCTCTGGTCACATGCTCAGGGAATTCTAAGGAGATTAATACACTGGGTCGTCTCAGCAGTGACCTTTTATTCCTATTGGACTAGAATCCTCTGAGATAGAATAGAAGCAAGGCTCAGGTCTCCAGGTGAAGATCGTGTATCTCTGTGGAGACTGAGAAAATGTCTGTCTCTGGAATTAATTCAAGCATTCCTCTACTCCTCTTCTCTCTTCCCTCAGATCTCACCCTGCATGGCTGCATCCCCTCCACCCTATCCTGCTCCTGCAGTTGCAGCCTTCTATTTGCTTACAAAGTGTTTCACGTTTCTCCAGCAGCCCATCCAATCTTCACAACAGCTCAGGGGTGTATGTAGAGCTTTTTCATTATCCAGACTTACAAATGAGAAAACCATGGATGACACTTGGGTGACTTGCCTGACAAACAGGGCTTCTGCCTCCAGGCGACTGCTCTTTATAATGTTTCAAAAACTGCCATCAAACCAGGACCCTACCATAGTGCCATGAAACTCTTTATCCCAGGGTTGTAATGTTGCCAAAGAGGAAACATTGCCTAAAAGTAAGAAACCTACGTTTTTAGGACTATGCTTATATGTCCGGAGTATGTCAAAGTCCATCTGCTATTCTCTGCCTACAGAACACAAACAAAAACCCAGTTCTCTGGAAGTCTGTCAACAGCTTCCTCTGAGGTTTTTAAGATTTCCTGGGGACAATTCTACCCCCTCACACATAAAGGTCAACCAAGGCTCCAAAAGAAAAAGCAATAAAAAAAAAAAAAACCTCATTGACAACATTTTGATCCTTATTTTGTCAGGTCTGCCTTTACGCTTCAGTGTACAACTTTCTCAGAAATAAGGTTCTGAATTCACTAAAGGCAGAGGCATTCAGCTGTGCCCTTGTGTCCAAATTCCTGAGAGAGGTGGCCATCCAGGGAAGATGTTCCTAATTAGCCAAGGAAATTGTGGGGGGTGGGGGAGGGGTCTATCTTCTACAGCTGCAGGCAGGAGCAGCTGTGCTGATGCACGTGTTGGTCTCAAAGGATACAGTTTTCCTCCAAGTTTAGTTACAGTGTGTCACTCCACATTGTAGTTTTAGCCGTAGTAGACCACTTGAAACTCAAGGCCGCATGGGGTGCCTCAAGTTGAAGACCACAAACATACATGTCTCTCTCTCTCCCCTTTCTCTACAGCAACACCCTTCAGAATTAGCAAACATATTTGTATGGCAGGGACACCTTATTTTTTCTAAAAAAGAAAAAAAAAACTCTTTATTTTTGCTTGATTACTTTTGAAGCCCAATTACAATTTCGCTTTGCATAACAAACGTGCTCTTGAAGGTATGAGGGTAAATCACTTTCTGTGTAGTTGAATCAAATCCTATTTGAAATTTGTTCTATAAAAAAGCTCAGCTCTCAACCTTTTTACAAAGAGAGGATCTCTGTTGCAAGTTGAAGAATCACTCATCACCTTTAATAGTTAAGGCTGGTCAGACAAAGAAAGAGCTTTCCTTTTCCCAAGGGGTATGAGACAGCCCCACTTCAAAATGTCCTGCCTGATTGACTCTTTCTTTGCTTTATTTCTCCTAGGATAAAACAGGTCAGACAGCCCAGTCCATCCGAGCACCTCAAACTTCCCCTATTTCCTCTCCTCTCTTCTCAGGGGTGCTATCCTACAATTGCAGCCTCCCAGGGCCCTCATGCTTTCTGTACCCTGTAGAAATGTCTGCTCTGAAAGACAAAGCAATGCCAGCCACTTACCCCAACAAGACAGTCAGTCTCCATCTTCTGGGGTATTCATTCCTACCCTGAATTCTAGCTAGGACAGGAAAGGTTGTCTTCTGAGAAGGGATTTCCAGGTTCATAGGAAGACCAAGTGGAGGAAGAATGTCTGAGGATGGAGGAGTCTGCTGGGGACCATTAGTCTATTCTCCCTATACATACGAACAACCCCAGAAAGGGCTGCCTTAATGCAAGAGGGGTCACCCTTAAAGTGTTTTCTGGAATTGGGTACTGAGCACTCTCCAGATGGAATCTGCAGTCAGGAGGGAGCGGGTGAAGAGAAGACTGCAGCAGCCATGAGTGAGCATCCCAACACGCCCAAGAGCAAGGACTTTTCTTGCCTCCTTAGGTGAAAAGTGGGCAGAGTGGGTCCCTCTGTGACATTCCGTCCCAGGTCATGGCCCACTGGGTAGATGCTGTCTGTGGGCTGAGGATTCATGGAGGCCACTTCTGCAGCCTGCAGGAGGCATAATATGAGATGGCCCAGCCGGGAAAAGCAGGAGTTTGGGAAAGGAAGCTGCACAGCTCTTCATATTCAAGTTGCACACTTAGAAAATGACCCGTCGTGTTCGGCTTAAACTTTTCCATACGCTCAACATTATTAGAATTTCTTCTTAACGACACAAATCATCCTCAGGATCCGGGACAGCTGGACGAAAAAACGTTCTGTTCCCCACCCTTTCCCTTGAGTTCTTATAATGAAGGTGCTTAGTTAACACAAATTACCAGCTTTGCTTTCTACTTTTCTGACAGATGAGCAAACATAAAATCATCATTTTATATAGGCCCTGCTGGCCAAATCCATTTCAATTATCTATCACCAGGGCCGAATCCTCCTGGTGAGATGGAAAGACACTGACGGAGGTCTCCGGGTTGTACTCTTGACTCCAGTAAGCAGCCTGTTTCATGCTCCCATGCTGGAATGTAAGAAGGCCTCAGCTATGAACCAAACTACAGAGTTGGGATGTCTAACTTATTTTTTAAAATAGCAACACATTTTTTTACTGGCATAAATTAGGAAAAAGAGATGGAGAATACAGTTGAGGGAGGCCTGGGGTGGGATGCAGGAGGCCTAAGGTCTCATCCCAGCCCACCAACAATTCTCTGTGTGGCCTGGATGTGTCCTTGTCACATTCCAGGCCTCAGTTTACTCATCTGTAGTGTACAGGGGTAGACTGATTCAGTGTTTTCATATCATGTGTTTCGGATCCCAAAGACCCATGAAGCTACTTTACGGATTTCAGAAATATTTCATTTCAAAACTTTATACACAAAAAAATATTTTTTGTCATTGATAACGCTGTGATTTAATACAATCAATAAGATAGCCAGTCCTAACACTGTGCAGATGAACAACTAAAACACTGTGTGACCAGGTGAACTCATTTTTTTTTTTTTTTTGAAATCTCATCACAGAGCTCCTCCTACCACTTGTCTGATTAATTGTAGGGCTCTGAGGTCGCAAGACAGACTGTCACAGAACAATAATCATTTGCATCTACTCAGCACTAAAAAGTAGGATGTTCTCCAAGCTGTGAAAACAAAGTAAAATATGGAAGTAAATTGGATTCTGAAACTGAACTAAGACATGGATCCCCATAAATGCCCAATTTCTAATTTTGCTGCTGATTAAAACAGCTTCGTTGTGCTTTTCTGTTTGTCACAAGTTTGAGATAATAAAATAAATATATTTGTCGACATGATAATTTACTAGTCGATGATTAATATAAATAATAATAAATATGCATATCTTCATAAAATAATGCTCTGTTTCTGGAGCTTAAGATTCCATATAAAATTTCATTTGAAAAAGTGGTTCCAGTCCTTTACAAAGTCTGAAAACCACTGAACTAATTATCTCCTATTTTCCTTCCCACAAGAGGATACTTTATTCAAATCTTTCTCTGGGGATAGAAGAATTGTATGACTTCAGGAAGTTTCTAGCTTAATCAGAACATTCGTAAGAAAAGCAAACAAACAAACTTGGTCCCCACAGCTACAGCTTGCCCTGCTCACGCTGCTCCTTCTCGTTGTGAAGGAGTTGAAGGTGGCCCTGGCGTGAGCCCGTGCCCCGAACCAGTCAGTTACTGTGCTAGATGCAGAAGGTGCCAGAAACATGGACTCCGTGGAGGGCTCACCCAGCCTAGTGGGAGAGACTTACCTGTCAATGTGAATGGTGATACAAGGAAAAATGTGCTCAGGAAGGGAGACAGCCTAACCTTGTCTGAGTACCTCTTCCGTGCCAGGCTTCGTAGTGGGCATATTACACATGCCATTTTTAAAATTCTATCTATTGCTACTCACAATTCTTTGGAATATTGTTTGCCTCTTACAGAAGAAGTGATGGAGGTGGTTACACAGGCAGTGGGTGGCAGAAGCAGGTCTCAGGTCATCACTATCCACACTCCCCACCAAAGGTAAGCTCCAGGTGACTGGTAAACAGCATCGCACACTCCTCATTGTGGAGTCCAGAGGGAAGGTCATTTACACAGACCCTGGCAGTCAGGGAAGGCTGCAAGGAACAGTGGCATCTGAGCTCGATCTTGAAGGATGAGTAGAAATTCTCCAGGAGGGAAAGAGAGAAAAAATTTTCCAGGTGGTGGAAACAATGTGAGAAAAACAGAAAAGTTTTAGGAGAATGGCTGTTCAGCTGGCACACACAACACAAAGCATCTTGTGTGGCAAGAATGAGAAGTGTGGGTGAGAACACAGGGACCAGCCAGGCAGGGTGGTGACAGCTGGGGTCCTCAGTGCTAGAGACTCAGCCCAGTATTCTGGGCCTCCACACCGCCCTGGTCTCCCACTCTCACTTTCCACTGCCCTGGCACAAGGACCCTGGCCACCAGTGACTCAGACTGTCCTCTATGCCTTTGTTCCCACTGCTCTGTCCACCTGGAGAGCCTTCCCTTGCCCACTTCTGCCTGGGGAAGTCTTTGCTGTGAGGTCCCAGCCCAGCCAAATCCCACCTCTTATCCATAGCCTTCCACACCTGATTCCTTCAACCAGGTGAGATCTCTTGCCTTTGAAGACCCAGAGTTCTAATAATAGATCAAAGTAGAGCCTCAGTGGATGATCACACAGTGAATGTATTGTCTTGGCAAGAAAAATTCTTGGGGAAAGATACTGAAATTGAGTCTGCAGCCTCAGCCTCAGCAACATCTTCAGGCCATCTTCACAATCCAGTTAGCAGGCCAACAAGCTCTGCACCCAGACTCTCAGCCCCTGCCCTAACTCTTATAGCTTCAGACACTGGAATCCCCACCCTTGAAGCCTGGCAGGACCCTTGTGGAGCTGGGCATAGCCCTGAGTATCATATGCTCCAACTCTTCTCAATTTCAGGACATATCCTTTCCCAATGGCAGAGGTCCTAGCATCTAGGAGGTGCTCAGGAAATGTTTGAATACTTGTTGAACCCAATTGAACTGGAGCTGGGGCCCAGAGCTCTCTTCCACCCACCCAGAGGGAAGCACTCAGAGCAACCCTCCAGAACAAAGCCTGACCTTGGTGGCCAGCTCAGTGTGCCCAGAACATCACATGACTGGACATGAAAGGGCTGAGGATGCTTGCTGGAGGGGCACTTAGCCTGGAAAACCTGAAACCATTCCCTTGACTGAGAGCCTCT
This sequence comes from Colobus angolensis palliatus, assembly GCF_000951035.1. Taxonomy (NCBI): domain Eukaryota; kingdom Metazoa; phylum Chordata; class Mammalia; order Primates; family Cercopithecidae; genus Colobus; species Colobus angolensis. The sequence goes on along the minus strand of NW_012111919.1, from coordinate 3,009,630 downwards.
AACCACAGCCTCAATGAATGATTAATGATCATGACCGGAGCTTATTGCAAACAGGCATGTGACAGCAGAGCCACTACCCACCCGCAGGACCTGCCCATGTGATTGATGAGCCACAGAGGTGTGCAGGGGGCTGCAGAGAAAAGAGGGTAGCTCAAGCTGCAGCCACCGGTGGGCACCCATCCTTGGGGGGGCCCCTTTGGCGGGGGGGCCAGCACCTGTGTTCTGGGCTGCAGCTCATCTCACAAAAGCCGTACCAGCCAACCTGCACAATCTACCCAGGCAACGACAGGAGGATACGGGGGCCTGGGTCAAACATGAATGAGGAGTGAGGTGCGGAAATGGGTGAGACGGCCCTGGAGGGGTCTGTATTTGGTGCATGCGTCGGGTAGGATAACTGCAGTTTTGGAACTATGAGGAGTGTGCAAGGTGCTCTGAGAGAAAACTATGTGTTCTGTGTGGATAGAGCAACTGCAAGAAATGTGTTATCTGGCCTAAGACCTTCCTCCTAGCCCTGCACGCAACCACTGCCAGCCAGAGACGGACTTTCCTAAGACCCCGTATCGCTTTTCAACAGGATCTGCAAAGGAGAGGAGAGGGTGGCTGAAGTGAAGTCCCCATTGTGATGCTTTCTCTCTCCTCCACAGGGCCAGTCCACAGCCCGAGAGCTAAGTCAGCACAATGTCCTCACCCTGCCCACCACTCCCAGCCAGAACCCTCCAGGATACCCAAGCTGAGCTTTCTGTTTCCCCTTCCAAAACCAGGTCCAGCAGGAGACTGGGCTTGGCTCTCTGATGGATTCAGGACAGGGGACAAATGAGCCACATTCATGGAGCAGGGACTATGGGAGATGAAGGCACAGCCCCTGCCTTCAGGAGTTTGTGCTCTTGTTAGTAAGACAAGCTTCCATCCTGTCAAACAAACTCAAACTGAACAAAGCATCAGCCCCGAATGTGCTGCCAAGAGGGAGTGAGAAAAGGGATAGCAGCATTGGGTTGAGAGGCCTCCGGGAGAGGCCAGGGAACCTGAGAAGGGCCTTTGAGGCCCCTGCTGGGCTGCAGGACTCTACTCACAACAGAGTCACTGCCCAATCTGGGCCACCAAAGTATAAAAGGCCACCATTCCCACCCAGGTCTCCAGAGGCATCTCTGAGTGGCTGTGAGGCAGTGGCAGCAGGCGAGTTCAGCAGGGAACCGAGACTTCCTTGAGACAACGCAAAGAGCCAGCCAGGAGCCCAGGGACGACCCTTGTTGGGGCCGGGCTGCTCTGTGGATCTGGCTCCGTTTCATCTTAATACACTCCTGCATGTACCTGATATCTGATACTCGTCCTACAGCATGCAAATCTAATAAATTCTTGGCTCCTGCAAGTTTCTTCAAAAATATAAAAGAGGATCATATATAAAGAAGTTGATTAATATACACCCTGCTAAAACAGCCTGGAACATCTGTGTATTAAGTTCATTTATTAAATTACACCAATCTGTATTTTAATGAGTGAAAGATACAGTACTTATTCTGTCATCCATCAAAATAAACTCAGGAAATACTTAACATTATAATCATTTTTCTTGTTTGAACACGAGTTATGAAATATGAATCCCACACTAAGAATGCTAGGCTTGCCGTCATGATCAAATATGTTTTCACAGGTGCAGCAAATATTCAGTTTTCATTTCTTTCTCCAACTGTTGAAAATACAAACCATGTTTTCTATTCCTTCACTGGGTAACTTTGCCTTCCCTCCACATGGCACCCATTATTGCAGACTTATTACCCCACCGTCTTTTTCCCCCCAAACACACTCCTCCTAAAGTTGCTTCGTAATGAAAACACAAGCTTCTGTGGGGCCGCCACAGCACAAGCTCTTCCCAGGGGAGGGGGTGTCTTTGGGCTCACGCTGGGGCACTGTCCTTTACTTCCCTCCTAATGGCAGCCACGTCCTCTTGGTTGGAGCCTGAGTTCTGAAAGCTGTTTGAAGCAAACAGTCCATCTGGTCAAAAACACAAAAGGTGTGGAGCCCTCCAGCCACAGTGAAGCCAACAGTGAAGCTGGAGGGTCTCCAGGTCCACTGGCTGCCTCTCAGAAATATCCCACTAAGACGAGGGGGCAACTTTAATAGGAGCTAAAACCTCAGGAGTGAGTCCAGAGTTTACCTGGGTTCAGCTATCCTTCAACCAGAAGTCTCGGGACCCTTGGAACAAAACTACTCACAAAGCAGCAAGTTTCCAGGAGCTGAGGAAGGCCAGTGCCTGTGCCCAGTGTCAGTGGGAGCTCATCATGTTGGAGGATTCTGGGAAAAGCTCCAGCTCTGTAATCTGCTGAGCAGGGCCAGCCCTATAGGAGGCACGTGAACCCAGTGACAAGCTGGCCAGGCTTCTTCCTGCATAACTCACCCTGTGGCGCCCCGTCACCAGCAGGGAAGTCACACTTCCACCGCACGGCTTCTGCCTCTCTTGGATTTCATTTCTGGCTGCTCCTACCTGGTCCTCTAACACATGCACGACTCACACACTTTACCATTCAGCCCTCCCGAGCTACCACCTGCTGGGGCACAAATCTTCCACGTTCTCTCCTACCCCAAGTTTTGCTCTTGCTGTTCCCTCTGCCTGGAAAAGCCTTCTTTGTTCTTCTTTATCTTCACCTGGTTAATTATTTAACTTTGATCCCAGGACTCATACCATGGGAAAGCCCTGTGAAGAAGGCCACTCATTTTGACCGCTACGAGTCAGAGAAACCTCACAGATAAGGTGACATGGACCCAAGAGCCAGAACTGTCCAGGAGGGAAGGATGGGGAGGCATTCAAGGCAGAAGGAAGCCTATTAGCAAAGGCACAGGGTACAGAGCACTAGAGCTATTTGTGGATGGAGAAAGGCAGAGATAGATGGGTGGGGCACAGGAGATGGGGCAGGGATGAGAGTTTGAAACCAGATTAGGGAGGATCTTGTGTGTTGGGCCAAGAGCTCTTATGCTATAGATAAGGAGAAACTTCTGAAAGGCTTTAAAAATTCAAAGGATGTGTTCAGATTTGGATTTTAGAAATGACGGCTACTGGTGATTCCGTGCAAATAAGGGCATTTGTGAGAGATCCTGGAGCTGGCAGAGAGGCCAGTGGGACCCTGCTAGAGTGATGGATTCAGGCGGCTTGGGCCTGGGTGGAGGCAGTGCAGGGCACCTCCCCACACGCCAGGAACACTGCACAGGAGGTGTGCAGGAGCAATGCTGAGGAATTGTGCTGATCGCCCGAGCTCCCAGCCTCCCTGGGAGCAGGCTCCTTCTCTCCTGTGCCCAAGGAACCCAGTCTCCTCAGTTCAACCTTCTAGGCCTTGGATCTGTTTGATCTGTGGCCTGAAGGCCTACTGATTCTTGTGGGATGCAAGCCTAGGGACCTTCCTCCCCAGCCCTCACTTCCCCTCCCTCCCCACTCCACACCCACCTTTAACAAGATCCAGAAACCTGAAACAGCATCCTCCTGGGTGATATGAGAGTGAGCTTTTGACACCCCACACAAAGATGGGAACAAGTCATAAATAGGCAATTCACAGAGAGGAAGCATCAGTAGCTGATACTCCCTGTGATTTTCTGAGTAGTTCACAGCAGATATGGCACAGATGCTGACCAATCCACATAGGCTCAGGCTCCAGCATTGTTGCAGGGTCGTGGGAATGCCCCTCAGGGCCAGGCATCCCTGTGAATACCGGATTATGGGGAGGCCCCGGAGCAAGGGTCCCAGTGGAGTGGCTGCGTTGGGGAAGCCAGTGCGGAGGAGCATTTGGGGGCTCAGACAAAGGCTATTTCAACAGCTGGTTCCTGCTGGCTGATATCAGCTTTACTAATGAGCACATAAAGAGATGTTGAAGCTCACCCATGATTGGGGAAATGCAAATGAAAATAACAATGAGTTCCCACTTTCACAGGTCAGATTGGAAGGGAGATATCCCCCAGATGTCCATTCAAGGAAGGGAGCGCAAGGCATGCAGTCAGCAAACAGCCTCGCTGCAGGTCAGCCCCAGCTGCAGAGGAAAGATGTACTTTGACGGCCTGGCCATCTCAGCAGTACTCACTCCAGGGCTCCGCAGGGTCAGCTGAGGCTTTGCCGTGCCCACTTCTTAGTTCAGCTTCTTCCACTACTCAGTCTCACTTCCTGCCACTTTTCCTTGTAGGTGCTGATCCCTTATAATTAGCTTTGTGTTCACCAAACACCCTCACAGTGTCTCTGGAGAACCCAACCTGCGAACCAGTGGGAGTCAATGCTCACACGTTGCTGGTGGGAGAATAAGCTGGTGCAGGCACTTTAGAGAGAAGTCTGACAACACCTAGTGAGATGAAGTGTGCATACTCTCTAAAGCCCAGCAATCCCACGCCCGGGTGTATGCCCCAGAGAGCCTACCTCACCCCCCTCACCTGCCCACACGGAGAGGCGGCCAAGCATAGCTGGCTCAGCGTTGTGTCTGATAGTAGACAGGCTTGGGCAATCTCGGCATCTGTTGCCAGAGATATGGGTGTGTCGGATGTAGTGATGAGCACATGTTGAGATTCCATGTGACAGTCAGACACACTGAAAATGTGTCTGCACAGAGCAACATGTGGAGTTCTCAAGTACAAGAGAACTCAAGATCAGAACGCAAGACAAGGATTTGAGTGCAACTCATTTGCTCAGGCAGTGATCTCTGGAAGCGCTGGTGGAGAGCTAGGTATTCTCACCATGTTGATTGAGGGCCGCTCCCAGGGCATTAATTGCCCTGCACTTCCAGCCTACCTGTCTCTCACCACCAGAGAGAGCCCTCAAAGACTTCTAGGAGCACACAGTAAAAACCACTGGCACATCCAGGAACAGTGAGTGACAAAGGAATGTGGATGCAGCCCTGAGAACAGCGCTCAGATAAGCAACAGCGAGATACAAAGCACAGAACTTCATGCAAGGTGCAAGCACATGATTTTTAATTTAAGTATTTTAAATGGCTACACAGATGTCTAAAGAAAGTATGGAAGATGGTCTGGAAGTGCATGCATTAGCACCCTAGAGTAGTGCCCTGATCACCTACTATTCAGGCCCTTGGTGAAGGAGGGATTCCCAACATCAGACAGGTGATACTGACAGCAGCTTAGCCACCTACACTCACAGCCGGGAGAAGAGGACATGGCACACTGTGCAGGGCCACATGGAGGTTGCACTTGGAAGCTGAGTGACCTAGAAGGGGCAGCTTTGTAGTAATAGGAGGCTGGGGTGCCCCCTAGTTACCCAGGAGGATGTGGTTGGCTTGTTTGAATAATTTCTTGGGCTGGCAGGGAGGTGAAACCCCTTGGGCTGGGGATTGGGTGGGGCACAGCTGGCACAGTTGATAGGGGATCTGGCTGGGCAGGGAGCATTTCTCGCTGGGCGGGGGCATATTTGGCAAGGGCAGGGCAGCTCACAACTAAGCCTCAGGGGCCTGTGAGGCTCAAAGGTGTCGATGTGGGACCTTACAAGTGGGTTCCTATGGAAAGAGAGAATGGGACAGAGATGGAGATAAAATAAAGCAAAACAAAAGACAGGTCTTTTCTTTGTATACTTTATGTTCTAGGGTACATGTGCACAATGTGCAGGTTTGTTACATATGTATACATGAGCCATGTTGGTGTGCTGCACCCATTAACTCATCAATTACATTAGGTATATCTCCTAATGCTATCCCTCCCCCCTCCCCCTACCCCACAACAGGCCCCGGTGTGTGATGTTCCCCTTCCTGTGTCCAGGTGTTCTCATTGTTCAGTTCCCACCTGTGAGTGAGAACATGCAGTGTTTGGTTTT
>NW_012111919.1:2995232-3003497 GCF_000951035.1 Colobus angolensis palliatus | reverse complement strand
CACCACACTGTCTTCCACAATGGTTGAACTAGTTTACAATCCCACCAACAGTGTAAAAGTGTTCCTACTTCTCCATATCCTCTCCAGCAGACAGGTCTTGATGTTAGTGTTACAGGACCTCATTCTATACACTTGAGGCCCTCAGAAGTAACAATACTATTTTTTTAATTATAAAAAGGGAGAAAGAATGAGGTTCAGGTTGGGGGAAGGGACGGACTAGGCTTTCAGATACAACCAGGCTGCAGGCCAGGGGTCTGTGTTCTCGTGGAACAGAAAATGCTCTTTGTTACAAACTGTCCTGGGAGCGATTGCCCATTGAGATAGCAAGAATAGAGGGAAATAAAACTTCAAACAGAGTTTAATGGCTGAGCTAAGCCAATTGGGTGGTGAGACAGGCTGCTCTGAGTGAGAGCAGAGTGGGACAAGAGCTGGAGGCAGAGGTTGCTAGGGGATGCAGCGGAGCTAAGAGCTTGTTTTCTCTGTCACTCAGACACTTTCCCCTGGGAAAAACAGTAGTTACCTTCTGGTGTCCAGAGGGAGCAGTGTGAAGACCTGGACACCTAATAAAATACAATGAGGCAAGTTATAATTATGAAGCTTCTAGACATTGGAACTTTTCAGAAACTTTGACAGGGACAAGACTGAGATCAGCAACTACAGATACTTCACGCTGGCCTGTGTCACTAGGGTGGGAGGTGGGGTGGGGGGATAGCAGGAGGCCGTGTGTCCTCTGAGATGTCATATCACTCTTCTGAAATCCAGCAGGAAACCCAGGTTAGACTGCTGCACCTATAGATAGCACCCCCAAATCAAAGCCTGCTTTTCTATCAAAGGAGCCCACTAGTCAGAGATTAGTAGCTCTCTGACTGCACCCTCTTCTTTCAGATATGGCAAGGAGTATCCTGGGCTAGAAAGCCCTCCAGAGCCCCAGGGAAAGTCTTTCTGTGCAGAGCTGGAAAGGTAGCACTCTTCTGTCTTCTCTCTCTCTCTCTCTCTCTCTCTCACACACACACACACACACACACTCACACGCACACATGCAAACCTGGCCTAGGGAACCCTCAGAGCACACACACCTGGTACAGTGGAGAGAGCCTTCGGAGACCTGAAATCTGGAAGAGTCTACACTGCAGTTCCACACCCACAGCTGTCTGTGTCCTTGGACAGGTTACTACAAGACCCACACTATGTGGCCTTGGGGAAAGGCTTTTCCCTTCCAAGCCTCTATTTCCTGACAAATGAGAATAAAGTCTGTCTTGCTTAGCTTTCACAATTGGGTGAAAAATTCAACTGGATAATGAATGGGAAGTAACCTAGAAATACGAAGCCCTGGACAAACGCAGACCAGGCAGCCACCACAATCTGCCCTGTGTGAGATTCTCATGGAAACTGAGGCTAGGACTCCAAGCCTCAGTTGGGACTTTTCAGAAACTTTGACAGGGATAAGACTGAGGGAAGAAGGGAGGCTGGTTCTGCTGTTGATCAGACGGGACCCAGGTTCCCCCTGTCACCCAACTTTTAGCCAACTGCAACCACTCTGCCCCAACCACATGGCCGCATTTGCCTCAGAGGACACCTCCCACTGACCCTCCAGCCATTGGCTGATCTCACTGGCAATAGCGCTGACAGACATTTGTCCTACTATCTGCTTGATGTGGAAGCCTCAGCAATGTTCCTAATTGCTTCCGGAACCACTCGGCCAGCTCCATGGTGTTTCCCCTTGATGGGATATGCAGAGATGCCATAAAACAAACCCGTCTTTGCAATTACCCCTCAGAGGCTGCTCTCTGGAAGTGGCCTGGTTCATTTTCTTTTCTACAGGGTCATGGACATAACTCACACTTAGATGTGTCCAAAATGAATTAATGTGTATGTTATTCTTGAAATATGCAGCTCCAGATTGTGTTTCATTCGCATAAGCAGCAAAACACCAAATCCAAGATGCAAGAGTCTAATCCTACTTAATTCTAGCCCAGCAGCTCCTAAAGTGTGGTCTATGGGGCTCTAGGATCCCCAAGACCCTTTCAGGAGATCCAGGAGGTCAAGACTGATTTTCACAGTAATACCAAGACAGTATTTACCTTTCTCTGTCCTGACGTTTGTATCAGTGATGTACAGGACAGTCAAATTCTTCACCTCCACACATTCACAGGAATTTTTTTTTAAAAAAAGATAGCTTGAATTAAGAACGTTCTTGAAATGCCCTATTTTCTGGGCTATCTAATACAGTAGCCCTATGTGGCTGTTGTACACCTTTTCTAGTCTGAATTTAGCAGCACTATGAGAGCAAAATGCATAACAGATTTCAAAGACAACACAAGAAAAGAATGTCAAACATCTCATTAATAATGACTATTGATCATATGTTGAAATAATATTGTGAATATACTGGGTTAAATAGAATATGTTATCTTAAAAAACAATGTTCCTGATGAAACCATAAAAGTTATCAATTTTATTGAAGCCAATTTTTTAATATTCTGTGTGATGAAATGGGAGATACTTACCTTGCACTTCTACTATGTCCCCCAGGACTATGGTTGGCTCAAGAGAAAGCACTTGTACCATTGTTTGAGTTGCAAACTGAATAGGCCTTTTTCTTTTCTTGTCTTTTTTCATGGAGAACTACCTTTACTTGGCTGAAAAAACTGACGATGGTTATTCAAACTTAGGTTTTTGGCAGATATTTCTTTGAAAAGGAATAAAGTAAGCCCATCATTTCAAGAAAAAACAAATGGTTTTGTTGCTACTGATAAGATTCAAACTTTTAAGTGAAAATTAAGAATTTGGAAAACTTGTATCAGTTACTATGGGTTTGGCATCTTTCCAATACTTACTTTTCTGATGAGATGGTGTATTAGTCAGGGTTCTCTAGAGGGACAGAACTAATGGAATATATATATATATAGTACCCCCAAATCAAAGCCTGCTTTTCTATCAAGGGAGCCTACTAGTAAGAGATTAGCAGCTCTCTGACTGCATCCTCTTCTTTTGGATATGGCAAGGAGTATCCTGGGCTAGAAATATATATATATATACATATATTATATATATATAATATATATATTCCATTAGTTCTATCCCTCTAGAGAACCCTGAGTAATACACCATCTCATATATATATATATATATAAAGGGGAGTTTATTAAGCATTTATTTACAAGATTTATTTACACGATCACAAGGTGCCATCCCACAATAGGCTGGCTGCAGGCTGAGGTGCAAGTGGAGCCAGTCTGAGTTCCAAAACTGAAGAATTTGGAGTCCGATGTTCAAGGGCGGGAAGCATCCAGCACGGGAGAAAGATGTAGGCTGGGAGGCCAGGCCAGTCTCTCTTTTTACATTTTCCTGCCTGCTTGTATTCTAGCAAACCGGCAGCTGATAAGATTGTGCCCACCCAGATTAAGGATGAATCTGTATTTCCCAGCCCACTGACTCAAATGTTAATCTCCTTTGGCAACATCCTCACAGACACACCCAGGATTAACATTTTGTATCCTTCAATCCAATCAAGTTGATACTAAGTATTAACCATCACAAATGGGTAGCAGTGTTAATGAATGTGATTATTTTATATTAATAAAATATCTTGATCAACCTTTGGAAATTCACATAACTCAGTGAACCAATATTTTCAAAATAGCCTAAGTACGGTACAAAATATACATGCATAAGATTTCTATTTAAAGCAAGATAAACCAACAGATCTTAGTGTAACAGACTAAAAAAGTTCATTAATGTGGTTTCCGATTTCACAGTGTAACTAACTCCTAGGTACTGACTGAGTCTGGTATAAGTACCACAGAAGAATATCCACAATTATCTGAAAAGGTTGGTAAAACACTCCTTCTTTTTCCAACTATAAATCTGCATCATACTGGACTTTCCTCATGAACTGACATGTCTCTTAGAAGAATAACTACTTACCGATGTGCCCACCCCACTGCCACTCAGATCCCGATGTCCTACTGTCTGGACATAGGACCAGGTCAGTGTCAAACTCCTCTTCATCTGTGTCTGCAACTTGATGGGGCCGCAGAGAAGTATCAATAGTGAGAGGAGGAGAGGAGCTAAAAGTACTGAAAAGTGCATAGAAAAGGTTAATTTCCTGCTAGCTTGTCTCCTATTCCTTATTATGGAAGCAGTCTGTCTCTTGCCTACACTTGAGTCAGATTGCACAAAAAACATTTTACTCTGTCAGTCTTAGAAGGCATCAGGCTTAAAGAAAAGGGGGTGGGAAGGAAGAGCCCACATTTACATGGAGAAAACGTTGGCAGTGTGTGTACCAAACCCTCTTTCTTGGTGGTAGCACTATCTATGAGAAGCATTCTAATATACCTGTATTTTGCATAAATATATGATCTAAGACATTTGTAATTAGAAGAATAGCAAAAATTCTTCATCTATGTGAAGGAATAGGCTGATGCTTAAAGTGTGGTCAAAGTCATTCGCTTTGGTCCCTACAAATGTGCCTGGAAATGTGCATGAGAGAGCTCTTAGAGGACAGCTGAGAGGGGACACGGTGACGGTGTGCAGTGGGGCCAAGGGCTGGCCCGGCACAAACTCAGAAGCCTCCAAGGGAGAAAGAAGGAATTAGAAAGGCAATCACTAAAGAAAGGAGAAAAGGGGCTCCATGATGGCAGGTCCTGAATGCTGGGACTCACATGGGCTTATTGAGAGGGAGATGTCATTTTAAGCTGGAAAGCCCTCTTCACATGGGAAATGTTGCTGTTGTCGTTATTAGGGGAAGGGGAAGAAACCCATCAAAAGCTGTAAGTGTTATAAAAGAAACATCCCAAAAGAATAAACGTCAAACATTGTCACAGAGTTATAGACATCGAAGGGCTGAATGAAACCTAATAAATTATTCTAGGCCAATCCCCTCATTTCTCAAGGAAGCACCAAGGATTTGAAGAGGTTTGGGAATGTGTTGTGGCACATTGCAAGCTGGTGCCAGAGCCAGGACCAGAATCTCTGCCCCCAGCCCTGGGCCCACTTCCTTACAGTCTCAGTGACAGCCGATGTGTACCAGCCCCAAAGGCCATGAAGCCTGGCTGTGTGGAGTCACCTTCATTCAGAAGCCAGAGAGGTGGCCCTGGATTCCAGGGAGCAAAGAAGCCTCATCCAAACTCTGGAGACAGGGCTTGAGACTCCATGGAGCAGACGCTGGAGGTGACACGGGCTGGAGAAATCCTTGCTCCATATTAAAATGGCAGACCCACATCTTGTCCTAGACCACGAGGTGAAGGAATATGTGAAGCCCTAAGCTGAGTTGACCCTCCAGCTAGTTTTATGTTCAGTGACACCTGGCCTCAGATCTGTAGCCCTCACCCCACCCAGCAGCCCCACAGCACTCACTGGCTTCTTTCACAGGTCGACTCTCAGAAAGGTGGCTAGAGGGAGGGGTGGGGGGGTGGAGTAGAAGGGAAAGGTGAGAAACGGACCTGTTTTATACCTTCCTCACCATACTTCCCAAACCCACTGTCCAACACGGATGTGTGCAATTCATCTGTCTTTCTATAACTTTGTGTGTATTTGGGGGATGGTAGAGGTTTAAACTCAAGCATTCCTTATGGCACCTCTGGTTTCCCCAGGATTGTGTCTGTCTTCTGGGAAGCTCCTAGTACTGAGGGCCAGGGAAGGGAGGTAGCATCGTGCCCACGTAGCACTGCTGAGGTGCCCACTGTCCCACCTGCTCCTCAGCTTTTAGTCCATAGCGGTCCCCAGGAGGGCAGCCCTCATTGTAGGCATAAGACCCTTTAGATCCGACTATTCTCTCAGCTTCTGTGTACCACCCTTGAGGGCACAGGACTCACTTTCTGCTATGCTGGGGCACAGAAATCTTCCCAGAGAGAATTGCCAACAGGTAGAGCACAAAGCTGCCTATCAACTCCTTCTTTACCCAGGGACACCCTTCCCAAAATGGGCAGGAGTGAAATCTCCGCTGTCACTCAGGATGTCTCTCCCACCTTGTATACACATGGAGTCCTTTCCACTCCCTTGAGAGTATCCGTTTCTGGAAATGCCTGTCAAGACAACTCTTTGTTTTCTCTGCTTCCTACTTCTCCCATCTCTGTTCTGGGGGACTGAGCATCAAACAGCCTAGTCACTTAAATTGGCTGAGTGGAAGGAGAAGAGGAAAATATATAACTATGGTTGGGGGGAGGAATACTACATAAGTTAATGTAGCAAAATGTTGTCATGCTATATTTCAGAATTCTTACAGTGTTTGGGTGTGCAATAAAATTCCTCATGTGTGCCGAATATCTGCAAGCAGGAATGTCACAAAAGAGGCTGAGAATAAATAGAGATCAGATACTTGGGAGAAGTAGCCCTAGAGGAGAAATTCATCCATCTCTGATCTTTTCTTCTTGAGTGGCATTGGCAAATTCTGAGAAGCACCTGGAGGCTGAGGGCACTGAAGACACCGGACATGGTAGGGGGCATGGTGGCCCTGCAGGGGCTGCTAGCACATGTGCAGTACCTCTGGGCAAGAGGGTGCCCCTTTGAGATTTCAAATTACAAAAAGATGTCCTGTCCTCTGGCCTGACACAACTCAGGACCAAAGAGCAGGGCCTAGAAAGCAGGAGAAGGGCTGCGTTCCAGCCCGACAAGCCCTCTCGCCAAACATTGTTATGCCTCACACAAACTGAATGACCCTAAGTGGGAACACAGCTCCCTTTCATTACAAAACCAGGTTGTATTTTAGATAAGATTACAAGGGAACCTGCAGGAGGGCCTTTGTTCCATATTCAATAATCATGGGTAGTTAGGGAACTCAAAACCCAAAACAACAAGGCAATCAGGCATTGGCTCTGCACCTGAGTACCTAGTTTTGGTTTGTTGTTTTGGTTAAAGGAATCTCCACCTCTCAAGTAATACGCCAAAGCCTGAGAATGAACTATTCAAGAAAAATCCCACACTCAAAAGCTTCCTTGCTAGCCTAAATGGTTTTCATGTGCCTATGTATCTCTGCTCCTCAATGTAGATGTCATGGGACACCCTACAGGGACCACAGAGTTTTACAATTCACCCCCCAAGGTTAAAAAATGATAAACAAAAGAAGGGAAAAGAATAAAGAAATTCAGCCAGCCCCTGCACATGCCCAATTTTCTGGTAACACAGATCATATCTGAAGCAAAAGCTGCTTCCAATCAGAGTTGGTTCATAGCTGTTATAATACTTTCCACATTGGACATTTTAACTCGTGCATTAGGAGGCCTGTGCATACACTGACTGTCAGGGTGAGGAGGTGCTCTCAAAGGAAAGCCTGCATAAACACGTATGGATTAATCAACCTCCAAGAAACGCCTCCTGCCCCTGCTCATCACAATCCAGTGCAAACTCGTTGTGCAAGTTGACATGCTAACCTGATTTCAGGCTACTGTTCACACTGCGAAAACAAACTATTCTACCTGAGGAGCTTTCCAGCATCGGCTCAGAGAGGCACTGGTGACATGGCCTCAGGATGCTGGACACTGTCAAGGAAATGCCCAGTGGGGCACGTCATTGAGGGCTCAAGTTTGAAGCTCTCTGGAATTCATATGTCCAGAAGATAGTTGGCTTACAGGTGAGAGGCTATCTGGGCCAGAGCTCTCAATCTCATCTCAAATCCACAAAGGGTTCCCTGGTTAGTCAGTCGCTCTCAAGAACCTGTCCTTTGTAGCCAACAACTTCTTCCCTCACCTCCAGCTGGCTCCTGAGCAGACACTGGAAAGAGCTATCCATCTGCATTCTCAAGGTGATTGTGGCAGAGGAACACCACTGTGTTTGCCACATACAAGCTGCAGCACCTTCCAGCTTCCCTTGCAGTGAGGAAGAGGCATGTGGCTGAGTTTGTCCAGTGGAATATGAGCGGAAGTGACAGGTGGCACATCTGTGTTAAGGCAGTTAAAGGCCAGTGTGCCTTCATCAGGGTTTCTCTCTTTCCTTTCAGAGCCCACATATTTAAGATTGCAACATCATGAGTTAAAGGAGCCAGGATTCCTGAGTTACTGCATGGGGGACTATGGCCAAGAAGAGCCCATTTAATCCACATCCGACTTTGGGAGTAAGAAATAAAACTTTCTTTGTCGGGCACAGTGACTCACACCTGTAATCCCAGCACTTTGGGAGGCCGAGGCAGGTGGATCACCTGAGGTCAGACATTCAAGAGCACCTTGGCCAATATGATGAAACCCTGTCTCTACTAAAAATACAAAAATTAGCCAAACGTGGCAGTGGGCACCTGTAATCCCAGCTACTTGGGAGGCTGAGGTGGCAGAA
>NW_012111919.1:2968827-2994997 GCF_000951035.1 Colobus angolensis palliatus | reverse complement strand
AGAAAGAAAGAAAGAAAGAAAGAAAGAAAGAAAGAAAGAAAGAAAGAAAGAAAGAAAGAAAGAAAGAAAGAAAGAAAGAAAGAAAGAAAGAAAGAAGGAAGGAAGGAAGGAAGGAAAGAAAGATGGAAGGAAGGAAGGAAGGAAAGAAAGAAAGAAAGATGGAAGGAAGGAAGGAAGGAAAGAAAGAAAGATGGAAGGAAGGAAGGAAGGAAGGAAGGAAGGAAGGAAGGAAAAAAGAAAAGAAATAAATCTGTCCTGTGTGAAGCATCTGAGTCTGCAGGATCCCTTGTTATAAAGTTAGAGAAGGTGATATTGACTAATCCAATGGCTTTCTGAGATCATTAGAACCAAAAGTTAATCAGCTCTTCTTTACACCTGGCCCTTCTTTCAACACGCTTTCATTCAACCCCAAGAATGCCCCAGGACTTGATAGACTACAGGGGTGAAGAGTAGGTTTCCATTAGGAGGGCCTTCCTGAGAAGGAGTTTTTCAGAAAATGAGAAAAATATGTGTTCTTTTGTCTGGGAAATTCTTTTTTCACTTCCTCCTTTTCCTAGAGGCTAAAAAGGCAACTTGGAATAAATCGGTTTATATTGCCAGACCGATAACAAATGTATAAGTAACATGTGAGGTGTTGACAGAGGCTCTGAAGAAACATAAAATAGGGTAATGGGATAAAGAGCAGAAGGAAGGTAATTACCATTTTATATAAAACAGTCAAGGTAGTCCCTCTGATAAAGTGGCATTTGGACAAATATCATATGGAAGAGCATAAGCCATGTGAATACCTGTGGGAAAGGGGTTCCAGGCAGAAGGAACAACAGGTGCAAAGGCTCTGGGGCAAGGGCAGAATCTGAGGAAAATTAAGTCATCCAGTGTAGCTGCAGCAGAGTCAAAAAGGGGCCAAGTGCTAACATATGGGGTCAGAGGGCTGGCCAGAGGCATACCCTGCAGGACCTTGCAGGCCAGGGAAAGGATTTCAGTTTTCTCTGAGAGAAAGTTGGTTCTGTTCTTTCCCACTTCAAATTATCTGTTTCAGTTTGTACCCAGCAGCCAGAATGACTCTCTTTCAACCCAAGTCATATTGCATCACCTATCTGCTCAAAGTCCCCACTGCATCTTCATATCAGAGTAAAATCCACAGTTCTCACAGTGGCCTCAAGGTCAGCCCTTCCTACGTGCTCTGGCCCCTGTTGCCTCTCTGACCTCAACATTCTCCCACTCTGCCTTGGCCATGGTGCCCCTGGCTGTTCCTCAAATTAAAACAAAAGAAAAAAAGTGACATCAGCAAAAATGGCAAAGACCTCTGAAAATTCTGCCTTAGAAGCAATTGGGAAAACTGGCAAAAT
This sequence comes from Colobus angolensis palliatus, assembly GCF_000951035.1. Lineage (NCBI taxonomy): Eukaryota > Metazoa > Chordata > Mammalia > Primates > Cercopithecidae > Colobus > Colobus angolensis. Next base: position 2,993,648 of record NW_012111919.1, on the reverse strand, counting down.
TTGTCAAAATCAGTTTTTTCATAACTTTGTAAATAAACTAAACACTGGCACCAATCAGGATAGTATTTATGTGAAAAAAAGTTGAATTTTGAAAAGAACAGAGTGATTTTAGGCATTTTAATCTGCCCTTTTTCCATCACTCTTGCTCCAGCTCCATCTCCATGGAAACCTTGAAAACCAACAGCCTTAAATCACACTAAAAACCATCAGCCTGGCAGGCCCTGGAGGGGTAGATAGGCGATGGAGTTCCCTCAAAGCCTAATTCCCAGACAACTATTATTACCTCACCTGAATGTGTGGTTCTTCCCTGGAAGACCCCCACCTACAAGGCTGTCTTTATTTGACCTAATTCATAATATACCAGCTACAAAAATCCTTTTCCCTAGAAATGTTTGCCAAAACAAATTAGAGGCAATTGATTAACTTTGCAGCTTTGAGGCAGTGGAAACAGTTGGGGGAAACAACATACTAATCAAAAAAGCTTAAAAAGAAAAGCTGGGGAAGGAACTATCCACAGGGGATTTCAAAAGTTATGACATATAACTCGGATTCTAGAAGGTCATATGCATGTGTAGGGCTGTGCACATGCTCAGTAAAGACTGGAGAAAGCCCTGAACTCTCTCTGGGCTGACCTTGGGCTCTAGGCAAGCATGAAGTGAAGGCAAAGACAGAGTCATCAACGATCTGACTGAGTTTTGGAGACACACACCAACACACACACAGAGCCCCTAGGCAAAGACTGGAAGAATTATTGGTTCCAGACATTTAAGAAAATCTGCATCCAATAATTAACTGACATTTAAGCTAACCAAGCAGAGACATCAGTGTTCACACACAACAAAGAATACAGACTTTAAAGAAATAGTTCAGAAAAGTCTTTAAAGAAACAATCACAAAAAGAAACAGCAACAAGCCAGAGGAAGGGGAGATAACCTGATTTCTAGAGTTGCCACATTGTATTATTTAATTTGTCTGGTTTTTTGTTTTTGTTTTTGTTTTTGAGACGGAGCCTCGCTCTGTTACCCAGGCTGGAGTGCAGTGGCACAATCTCGGCTCACTGCAAGCTCCGCCTCCCGGGTTCACACCATTCTCCCGCCTCAGCCTCCCAAGTAGCTGAGACTACAGGTGCCCACCGCCACACCCGGCTAATTTTTTGTATTTTTAGTAGAGAGTATTTTTAGTTTTACCATGTCAGCCAGAATGGTCTTGATCTCCTGACCTCATGATCCACCCGCTCCGGCCTCCCAATGTGCTGGGATTACAGGCATGAGCCACCGAACCCAGCCTAATTTGTCTGGTTTTTAATAAAATATTATGAGAGATACAAAGCAACAAGAAAAAGTATATCCCATACAGGGGTAAGGGAGTGGGGAAGCAGCCAATAGAGAAAAGCATTGTACTTACTAGACTACCACTTTAATTATTACAATGAGTTAGAAGAACTAAAAGTAACCATGTCTTAAGAATTAAAAGAAAGTATAAGAAAGATATTGCCTAAAATAAACAATATCAATAGAGATAGAAATTATCAAAGAGGAGCCAACTGGAGAATCTGGAAGTAAAAAGTGTAATAATTAATTTAAAATTCACTAAAGGGGCTCAATAAAAAATCTGAGCAGGCCTAAGAAAGAATCAGCAAACTTGAAGATAGGACCATTGAGATTACTCAATCTGAGAAACAGAAAAATAAATGAATGAAGAAAAATGAACAGATCTTCAAGTACATGTGAAACACTGTCAGGCATACTAACATACGCTTGATATGGGCAGAAAAAAAAAATTTGAAGAAATAATGGCTAAACACTTTCCAAATTTGATGAAATACATGAATCTGCACATTCAAGAGTTTCAAGAACTCCAGGCATGATAAACTCAAACAGACACTCAGTTACATTGTAGCCAAATTGTCAAAAACCAAAGATAGAGAATTTCCTAAGCAGCAAGAAAAAAGTGACTCACCATGTACAAGGGACCTTCAATAATATCCACGGCTGATTTCTCATCAGAAACCATGGAAGCCAGAAAGCAGTGGGATGAAATTTTTGTTTTTAGACAAGGTCTAGCTCTGTTGACCAGGCTGGAGTGCAGTGGTGTGATCATAGCTCACTGCAGCCTCAACATCCTGGGCTCAAGTGATCCTCACACATTAGTCTCTCAAGTAGCTGGGACTACAGGTGCACACCACCACACCAGTGAAATTTTCATATTTTTTGTAGAGATAGGGTCTTGTCATGTTACCCAAGTGGTCTTGAACTCCCAGGTTCAAGCAATCCACCCACCTTAGCCTCTCGAAGTGCTTGGATTACAGGCATGAGCCACCATGCCCAATCCTGAATGAACTATTTAAAATGCTGAAAGGAAAAGTCAACCAAGAATTCTATAGCTAACTAAATTAAACGTCAAGAATGAAGAAAACTTAAGATATTCCTAGATAAACAAAAGATAAGAGATTTTGTTTCTAGTAGGCTTAATCTATAAGAAATGCTAAAAGGAGTCCTTCACGTCAAAATGAAAAGACATAGAAACTCAGAGCCATACGAAGAGATAAAGAACACTAGTAAAAGTTACACAGTAGTTGCACAGGTCAATATAAAAGCCAGTATCATTTGCTTTAAAATACCTCTAATTTTCTATATGATTTAAATGGCAAAATCGTAATTAAAAATCTATGTTAATGGGCACACAATGTATAAAGATGTAATCTGCAATAATAACTATATAAAATGGAGGCATTGTATAGGAATACAGTACATACTTTTGAAACTAAGTTCATATTATTCAAACTAGTTTGTTTTAAGTTTAAGATATTAATTGTAATCACCAGGACAACCACTAAGAAAATAAGTAATAATCCCAGCACTTTGGGAGGCCAAGGTGGATGGATCACTTGAGGTCAGGAGTTCTGACCAACATGGTGAAACCCTGTCTCTACTAAAAATACAAAAAATTAGCTGGGTGTGGTGGTGCGCACTTGTAATCCCAGCTACTAGGGAGGCTGAGGCAGAAGAATTGCTTGAACCCAGGAGGTGGAGGTTGCAGTGAGCCAAGATTGTGCTATTGCACTCCAGCCTGAGTGATAGAGTGAGACTCCATCTCAAAAAAAAAAAAAAAGAAAAGAAAAGAAAAGAAGGAGGAGGAGGAGAAGAAAAAGAAGAAGAAGACGACGACATGAATATATACAAGAATAAAATGCTTTACAGAAATAAGAGGGACTATTTGTAAAGAAACAGCAGGGAATTAAAATGAAACAGTAGAAAGTATCTATTTAACATCAAAGAACGCAGCGATGGAAGAATATAGGAACATAAAAAACTTAAGACGTAGAGAAAACAAATAATAAAATGACAGAGGTAATTCCCAACATGGGAGTAAGTTACATTAGATGTAAATATATTAAACATTCCAAAAGCAAAGAATGTCAGATTTTTTAAAAGGACCCAAATATATACTATCTACAAGAGTTGCACCTTTCTTTTTTTTTTTAAAGCCATCTTTTATTTTAGATACAGAGAGTTCATGTACAGGTTTGTTACATGGGTATATTGCACCCAGGTAGGGAGCATAGTACCAAATAGTTAGTTTTTCAATCCACTCATTCCTCTAATATTCTTCAGTATCTATTGTTCCTATGTTTATATCCATGTGTGCTCAACATTCAGCTTCCACTTAGCAGTAAGAACACGTGATAGTTTTCTGTTCCTGCATTAATTCGCTTAGGATTATGGCCTCCTGCTGCATCCATGCTGCTGCAAAGGACATGATTTCATTCTTTTTTATGGCTGCCTAGTATTTCATAGTGTATATGTACCACATTTTTCTTCTCCAGTCCACTACTGATGGGCACCTAGGTTGATTCCATGTCTTTGCTGCTGTGAATAGCACAGCAATGAACGTACAAGTGCATGTGTGTTTTTGGTATAATGATCTATTTTCCTTTAGGTATATATTCAGTAATGGGATTGCTGAGTTGAATGGTAATTCTGTTGTAAGTTCTTTGAGAAATCTCCAAACTGCTTTCCACAGTGGCTAAACTAATTTACATTCCCATTAACAGTATATAAGTATTCCCTTGTCTCTGCAGCCTCACCAGCATCTGTTGTTTTTTGCCTTTTCAATAATAGCCATTCTGACTAGTATAAGACGGTATCTCATTGTGGTTTTGATTTGCATTTCTCTGATGATTAGTGATGATGAGCATTTGTTCATGTTTGTTAGCTGTTTGTATGTCTTTTGTGAAGTGTCTGTTTCTTGCTTGTTCATTTAAGTTCCTTACAGATATGAATATTAAATCTTTGTTGGACGCATAATTAGTGAATATTTGCTACTATTCTGTAGATTGTCTGTTTGCTCTGTTGATGGTTTCTTTTGCTGTGCAAAAGCTCTTTAGTTTAATTAGATTCCATTTGTACATTTTTATGTTGCAGCTGCTTTTGAGGACTTAGCCAAAAATTATTTGCCAAGGCCAATGTCAAGAAGGCTATTTCCTAGGTTTCCTTCTAGAATATTTATAGTTTGAAGTCTTTCATGTAAATCTTTAACAGATTTTGAGTTAAAATTTTAATATGATGAAAGGTAAACATATAGTTTCATTCTTCTGCATATGGCTACCCATTTATCCCAGCACCATTTATTGAATAGGGAGTCCTTCCCCCATTGCTTGTTTTTGTCAGCCTTGTCAAAGATAGGATGATTGTAGATGAGCAGCTTTGCTTCTAGGTTCTGTATTCTATTCCGTTCATCTGTGTGTTTACCGTGCTGTTTTGGTTACTGTAGCCTTATAGTAAAATTTGAAGTTGAGTAGCGTGACTAGAACTGATAAATAATTTTAGAAAGCTTTCAGGATATAAAATCAATGTTCAAAAATCAGTAGCATTTCTATACACCAATAATATCCAAGCTGAGAGTCAAACAAGAATACAGTTCCATTTACAAAAGCCGCAAAGAAAATAAAATACATAGAGATATAGCTAATCAAGGAAGTGAGTGATCTCTACAAGAAGAACTACAAAACACTGCTGAAAGAAATCAAAGATGATGCAAATAAATGGAAAAACATCCCATCTTTATAGATTGGAAGAATCAATATCTTTAAGATGACCACACTGCCCAAAGTGATTTACAGATTCAATACTAGTCCTATCAAGAGTTACACTTTGGATTCAAAAATGAAAATCGGTTGAAAATTAAAGAATTTTTAAAATGCCAAAGGTAACTAGAGTATGAGACCAGAGAGTTTAAGGCAAAAAAAAATGTTAATAAAGATAAGTAAGAATATTTACAATGATAAACAGACAATGTTAATAAATATCTAACAATGAAGCCCCATAAGACATGAAGCAAAACCTGACAGAAATAAAGAGGTAAATAAACCATTTAAAAATATTATTTTGAGACTTCCACATCCCACTTTAATAAGGAAAAGAGCAACTAGATAGCATATCAAAACATCAAAAATATACATGACTGATAAGACCTGAACAGCACTATTAACCAACTAGATTTAACAGGTATCTATAGAGGACTTCACTCAACAGCAGAATACATGTTCTTCTCAAGTGCTCACGGAATATACTTAAAGACAGATCATATATTAAACCACAAAACAAGTCTCAATCATTTTTAAATGATTAAAATAATAAAAAGTAGTTTTTTCACTATATGGAATGAAATTATAATCAACGAAAGAGAACACGTAGTGAGTTCACGCATATGTGAGAATTAAACACACTCCTAAGTAACCAACAAAACAAATTAGAAATTACAAAGGAAATTATAAAATACTTTGAGATGTGTGAAAATATAAACACAACACAACAAAAAAGTCTGACCAATAAAAACAAAGGCAGAAGACTCAAATTACTGAACTCAGGAATGAAATGCTTTATGGAAATAAAAGGAAATGTAAGGGAATACTACAAACAATTGTATCACAGCAAATTAGATAACCTAGATAAAATAGAAAAACACAAACTACTGAAATCTCAAGAAAAAAATAGAAAATCTGACAGTCCTGTGAAAAATAGTTTGAATAGGTAATCAAGGCACTTTCCTCAAAGAAAAACCCAGAATCAGATGTCTTCAGGGTTGAATTTTACCAAACATTTAAAGAAGAATTAATACCAATCCTTCACAAATTTTTTCAAAACACAGAAGAGGAAGAAGAGCTTCCCAATTCATTCTATGAGGTCAGTATTTCTCTGATACCAACCAAAGACATCACAAGAAAACTACAGACAAAAATCTCTCATGAATATAGATTCAAATATCCTCAACAAAATACTAGAAGACCAAATCTAGTAACATGTGAAAAAGACCAAGTAAGTTTTATCCCAGGAATGAAACATTGGTTCAACATATGAAAATTCAACAGTACAATACACCATGTTAATATAGTAAAGGACAAAAATGCATAATCATCTCATTTGACAAAATCTAAAGCCCTTTCATAATAATAAAAAAGCACTCAACAAACTAAGAATACACATAAACCTTTTCAACCTGCTAAAGTACATCCACAAAAAAAAAAAAAAAGAGAGAAAAGAAACCTAGGGCTAACTTTATACTTAATGATGAAAGAATAAAAACTTTCCCCTGAAGATCAGAAATGAGAAAATGATGCCCTTGCTTATCACTTATATTCAGGATTGTACCTCAGATCAGGACAATTAGGAAAGAAAATGAAATAAAAAGCATCCATATTTGAAAAAAAGGAGAGAAAACATTCAGATTTGTAGATGGTACTGAATATAATAATACACACACACATACATATGCACACACATGAACTATCAGAACTCATAAACAGGTTCAAAAGGTTGAAAGATATAAAATCAATACGCAAAATATAAAATACAGCATACCAAAAATCAAGTGTATTTCTACAGTACCAATGAACAATCCAAAAGTAAATTAAGAAAACAATTCCATTTTAAAAGCATCAAAAAGAATAAAATAACAAAGATGTGCAGGATTTGCACACTGAAAGCATCATTAAAAGAAATTAAAGACCTAAATAATTGAGAAGATATCCTCTGTTCCTAGAAAGAAGATTTGATATTGTTAAGGCAGCTGTACTCCCCAAATTGATCTACAGATGCAAAGCAATCTCTATCAAAACTCCAGCTGAATTTTTTGCAAAATTGACAGATTCTAAAATTCATATGGAAATGCAAGGGACTCAGAATAACCAGCACAATCTTTGGAAAATAAGAACAAAGTTAGAGGACTCACAATTCACTATATCAAAAGCTACTACCAAGCTATAGTAATCACGACCAAGTAGAATTGACATTAGGATATATATAGAGAAAAATCAAATAGAATGAAGAATCCAGAAATAAACTCATATATTCTACCAGTAATTAATTTAAGACAAGAATGCTTGACAATCTTTTCAACAAATGGTATTTGGTCAAGTGGATATCCACATATAAAAGAATGAATTCATATCCCTGCTTCACACATATACGAAAATTAGCTCAAAACACATTAAAGACCTAAATTTAAGAGTAAAAACTCTAAAACTTTTCAAAGGAAATACAGGTATAAATCTTCATGACCTTGGATTAGCCAGTGGTTTCTTAGATATGATACCTAATGCAGAAGAAACCAAAGAAAATATAAATAAATTGGACTTTATCAAAATTAAAATATTTGTTTTTGAAAGTACATTAGTGGTTGCCAGGGACTGGGAGAAGGTGAGAGAATGGAGAGTGACTGACAATGGCATGGAGTTTATTTCATTAAAACATTTTTAAGAATATTTTTAAAATATCTTTATTGAGATAATGATTATATATTTTTTGAGATATAAAGATATACCTTTATTGAGATAATAATCAATAATAAGGCCTGGGGTGGTGGCTCACACCTGTAATCCTAGCACTTTGGGAGGCTGTGGCGGGTAGATCCTTTGAGGTCAGGAGTTCCACACCAGCCTGGCCAACATGGTGAAACCACGTTTCTACTAAAAATACAAAAATTAGCTTGGTGTGGTAGCGCGTACCTGTCATTCCAGCTACACGGGAGGCTGAGGCATGAGAATTGCTTGAATTCAGGAGGCAGAGGTTGCAGTGAGCCAAGATCTAGCCACTGCACTCCAGCCTGAGTGACTGAATGAGGCTGTGTCTTAAAAAAAAAAAAAGATATAATCATTCACATTTTATACAATTCACCTGAAGTGTACAATTCAATGGTTTTTAGTATATATTTCAGAGTTGTGTATCCATCACTATGATCAATTTTAGAACATCTTAATATTCTGAAAAGAAACACTACCCCCGTTAGCCATCACCACCCAATTCCCCTTCCTTTATAGTCCTAGGTAACCACTAGTCTATGTTCTGTCTTTATGGATTTGCCTCTTCTGGACATTTTATATAAATAAAATCATACAATATGTGGTCCTTTCTGACTGGCTTCTTTAACTCAGTGTAATATCTTCGATGTTCATCCATGTTGTAGCATGTATTAGTACTTCCTTTCTTCTTATTGCCAAATAACATTCCATTGTATGAACATACCACATTTTATTTATCTGTTCATTAGTTGATGGACACGTGGATCATTTCTGCTTTTTGACTAGTATGAGTGATGCGGATACAGGGTTTTTTTGTGGAATGAAGAAAATATCCTGAAATTAGGTAGTGGTGACTTTGTGAATTTACTAGAAACCACTAATTTGTAGACTTTATGACATGTCAATTATATCTCAAAAAAGAAAAAAAGACATACTATACTTTATGGCCTTTTCACTCGCTCTTTCCTCTTTTGGAATCACCATCCTTAGATACCCTTCTGGCTTCCTTTCTACCTACTCTAATTTCACCTTTCAATGTGTCCTCCCCTTGCCATACATAATATATTGTATGTATTTATATATCCTATATAGTTTAGTACTTCTTTTCTTTATTGTCTACCTTCCCCCATTAAAACAGCACTTGGAATAATGCCTAACACAAAATAGCCAACAAATATTCTTTAAATGAATACATTAGAGGATTTCGTGCAGAGTTGACAAGACCTATCTTAGGTTTTAACAGAATCACTCTGGCTATGTGTTCAAATAGACACCAGGAGAGAGAGAGAGAGAGTAAAAACAGGAAGACCACTTAAGGTTATTGCCATAACTCTGTTGCAAGATGTTGATAGCTTGGACTACATGTTCCGACAACTTTTAAAACAGAAACAACTGGTTTTAACTTGTCCTAGGACAGGTTTTCAAATATTTTCTCCCATCCTGTATGTTGTCTGTTTACTCTGTTGATGGTTTCTTTTGCTGTGCAGAAGTTCTTTAATTAGGTCGAACTTGTCAATTTTTGTTTTTGTGGCAGTTGCTTTTGAGGACTTAGCAATAAATTATTTGCCAAGGGCTGATATAAAGAAGAGTACTTCCTAGTTTTTTTTCTAGGATTTTTAGTTTCGTTCTTACATTTAAATCATTAAAGCATTTTGAGCTAATTTTTGTAGATTGTGAAAGATAGGGATCCAGCTTCAATTTTCTGCATATGGCTAGCCAATGATCCCAGCACCATTTACTGAATAGGGAGTCCTTTTCCCATTGCTTTTATCTATCTTGTCAAAGATGAAATAGTTGTAGGGTAGGTGTGCAGCTTTATTTCTGAGTTTTCTTTTTTTTTTTTTTTTTGAGGCGGAGTCTCGCTCTGTCGCCCGGACTGGAGTGCAGTGGCCGGATCTCAGCTCACTGCAAGCTCCGCCTTCCGGGTTTACGCCATTCTCCTGCCTCAGCCTCCCGAGTAGCTGGGACTACAGGCCCCCACCGCCATGCCCGGCTAATTTTTTTGTACTTTTTAGTAGAAACCGGGTTTCACCATGTTAGCCAGGACGGTCTCAATCTCCTTACCTCATGATCCGCCCGCCTCGGCCTCCCAAAGTGCTGGGATTACAGGCGTGAGCCACCGCGCCCGGCCTATTTCTGAGTTTTCTATCTGTTTCATTGGTCTATGTATCTGTTTTTGTAACAGTATCATGCTGTTTTGGTTACTGTGGCTATATACTATAGTTTGAAGTTGACTAATGTGATGCCTCTGGCTTTGTTTTTCTTGCTTAGAATTGCTTTGGCTATTTGGGCTTTTTGTCGTTGTTCCATATGAGTCAACCCAGGTGCCCATCGGTGGCAGGGTAGATAAAGAAAATGTGATACATATACATCATGGAATACTACACAGCCATGAAAAAGAACGAATGTCCTTTGCGGCAACATGGTTGAAGCTGAAGGCCATAATCCTAAGCAAATTAATGCAAGAATAGAAAACCAAAATTGCATGTTCTCACTTATAAGTGGGAGCTAAACATTGAGCACATATGGACATAAATATGAGAACAATACACATTGTAGACTACTTGAGGATAGTGGAGAGGGGCTGGGTTTTAAAACTACTTATTGGGTACTATGCTCACTACCTAGGTGACAGGATCCATACTCCAAACCTCAATGTCACACAATATTCCCATGTAACAAATCTGCAAATGTACTGCCATAAATTTGAAATAAAAGTTGGGGGAAAAAAAAAAACCTGAAAAGCATGATTAAGAAATTTTGGAAACTATGAGGATGAATTAAATGTCAATGAAGAATTAAGATAATTTTTCACAGGAGACACAGGGCCTGGCATGCCTTTGAAGGAAAATGTAATCAGTGCCCAACTGTGAATTGTTTCCATGTGTTTGTCAGCAACCTAATAAAATAATACAAAAGTGTTGACGATGTCCCAGCCCTAGATCTGCCAACTCAGGGTGCTAAGCAGCCCACCAGGCTTGAGAGATCCAGAATCTATTTCTTTCTACTGCTCTGGGACAAACCTTCAACCCTCAGAGTCGGGATGATAGGAATTCACTTCAGTGGAGACTTTGCCTTTTTCTCCACCAATGTGTTTCTCATTCTTCCCCAACACACGCAGAATATGAACGCCTTCTTTTCTCTGCTGGGGCCTCCTTCTTTTACGCAGAAAAGTGTCCAACTTCCCTGTCACTGAAAGGGTTATGAGAAAGGGTTTTATTGTTTTAAGTATAAAACAAGTTTAATAATGGAAAGGCCTAGCATTTATTCAAATCCATAGGCCAACACTCTGACCCTCTGGTACTATGGGGATATTACAGGGGCAATTCTGGGCCCAGCCTCATACCGGGTAATGGTCTTCACCAGGACAAATGAACTTATATTGGCCACATCATTGACAAAGACTTATACTTCACTTCTCAATGTTTTGTAGTGTTCAGCGGATTATAAGGATGCTTTTACCAGAGATGTTCTCCTTAAGGCCATCAGTCTATTTGGGGAAGAAATAAGCACAAGTCACCCCACCCAGCGCAATTGTTAGGTGTTTCTGAGCCCGTTCATCGGAAAGACTCTCACCGTGGAGTGCCCAATATTTTATCTTGATATTTCACAGAGAACACCTGGTGAAATAATGTGTGCTCATTCTGGGAGGTCTCAACTACACAATTCCCTATATGTCTCTTGGTTGGCACCCGTCTGATGCTCCTAAGCCTCTAAGGCATCACACACACACACACACACACACACACACACACACACACGGAGCAATGTGTTTCCATTATTAGAAAGTGACTTCCCAATCCGGCTCTCAGAACCAGTTACTTCAAATCTTCATTTATTCATCCATCCATTCATTCATTCATCCATCACTCATGGATTAATTTATCCAAAATTTCCTAATGGCTTTCTGTATGCCAGGCATGACGATAAACATCAAAAATAGGTGTGCTGCCCTCAGGGAGTGTGCAGTCCAGTAGATGAAACAGAAATATTATTTGACCAAAGGTCAGACACAGGGAGCACAGAGGAAGGGCTGTGAAATTCAGTCTGCCAGGGATGGGAAGACCTCACAGAGGTCAAAGCACTTAAGGTGTGTCTTAAAAAAATGGGTAAGAACTGCTGAGAGAGAGAATTTAAAGGGTGTTCTCTTGTGTGGATCATTAACCGTTTTCAGAGTTTTGATTTTCCTATTCTTTGTGGAACCTGACCATACACCAGTTTATAATTAACTATATTAAACCCTCAAGTTTCCCTAAGAGGCTGAGAGTCACCACCAGGGTTGGCTGCTTGTAGCTACAATGCTCTGGCACTGGGTGGCTGTAGCTTGTTCTGTAAGTACTAGACCCTGAGTCAGTCGACCCCAGGAGAGTCCATCTCATTCCCCAGGCCCATCTCATTCTAGAAAGATCTCTGAGCACTCAGTGTGAGACAGGGCCTGTGTATTCTCAGTTACTATACGGCTGTGTTAATCTCACTTATTGTTCAATTTAGAAAAGAAGCAAGTGGGTCTCTAGGGGCCTTTCACCAGCACCTATACTTGCCCATGCCTGTCCTTAGGCCTCTTTTCTTTCCCCTCCGGGGTGATATGTTAGTCTATTCTCATGCTGCTATGAAGAAACACCAAGAATGGCTAAGTTATAAAGAAAAGAGGTTTAATTGACTCATAGTTCTGCATGGCTAGGGAGGTCTCAGGAAAATTACAATCATGGCAGAAGGCACCTCTTCACAGGGCAGCAGGAGGGAGAATAAGCGCAAGCAAAGGAAATGCCAGATGCTTATAAAACCATTAGATCTCATGAGAAGTCATTATCATGAGACCAGCTTGGGAAAACCACCCCCATCATTCAATTACCTCCCACCAGGTCCCTGCCATGACACGCGGGGATTATGTAGTGTATTAGTCTGTTTTCACATGCTGGTAAAGACATACCCAAGACTGGGCAATTTACAAAAGGAAGAGATTTAATGGGCTTACAGTTCCAAGTGGCTGGGGAGGCCTCACAATCACGTTGAAGGCGAGGAGGAGCAAGTCACATCTTACATGGATGGTAGCAGGCAGAGAGAGAGAGCTTATGCAGGGAAACTCTGCCTATAAAGCCATACGATCTCGTGAGACTTGTTCACTGCCACAAGAACAGCATGGGAAAGACCTGCCTCCATGACTCAACCTCCCACCGGGTCCCTCTCACAACATGTGGGAATTCAAGATGAGACTTGGATGGGGACACAGTCAAACCATATCATGGGGATTACAATTCAAGATGAAATTTGGGAGGGGACACAGCCAAATCACATCAGGTGGTGAAAGCCCTCACTCTCACACTGAGTTTCCCTGAACACAGTGTCTCCCCCCACCCCACACCTTGTTTTCTAATATAGTAAATTACGAGGCTGACAGCTAGAAGACCAAGGCTCCTCCAGCTTATAGGAGTGAACATTTTGAGGACGGTGCAAAGATGGGATAACAATATATTTTCCCACATATGGGGGAGGCCATCTGTTTTGCTCATAGTTAGTTGGGTATTCCTTCTTTGCTTCATAAGAACTTCAAAATTAATTTATCTCTAATCTGTGCTGTCAGTCACCAAATCTTCCAACTTGCTCAAGTCCTCTACCAACAGACACTTCATTTACCTGTAGCTGTTGGATACAAATACTTGAGACGCTCCTTAGAGGGGAAGCTGGTTGCATACTGTTTTCTGGAGTTCCTCTCAACTGCAGTAGGCCTCTAGCTTAGGACATTCACTCTCAGGACATGGGTGTCTTGTTATACCCTTTCCTACAGAGGCCTGGCCAAATCACCAGGGGATAATTGGCAGGTGGACTGAAGAACAGGGATATGCAGATAGATTCCCAAGGAGCTGTGATATCTAAGGCAGAGGAAAAGGATCCCACAGCGGAGAGTGGATGTAGCCAGACGGTTGCGGGGGAATTAAAGGAGTGAAGGGTGACAAGGCAGTCTCTCCACAAGGGAGCAGCGGCACCAAGTGTCAGCTGCCACAAAAAGGTCAGTTAGGCAAGATCCGAATCCTTGAGAAATTGGGAGGCTGCTGATGAGCTCCACAAGAGCAGTTCTAGTGAAGTGGTAGAGGTGGCAGCCTGGTTGCAGGGAATAACACAGAGAGTGAATGGCGGGGGTGATGGTTGCACAACAATGGAATTTTCTTATTGCTGCTGAAATGTACACCTAAAATGGTTAAAATAGTAAATTTCATGCTGTATACATTTAACCACACACACACACAAAAGACTAGAAAGTGGTCAAAAGAGAGACAGAGAGAGACTGATGGGACATAGGGAAAGAAGAGAGCTAGAAAGAAAGAAGATGGAAGCGATTTGGTCATAAGTTTCTATTTTGCTTTAGGGAGGGAGCAACTTGAGCAAGTTCATAGGCCAAGGCGGGGGGAGTTGCTAAACACACATGACAGAGGACTTGATGGTCCAAAAGAGGGAAATGGGGAAAATGAATCAAGGACAAAGTAGAGTGACTGATCTTAGAAAGGAACTGTATTTGCATCATCTTCCAAAATCAGAGGGGAAGTGGGGAGGATGTGGAGCAGGAGAGATGCAGACACTGAAACGTGGAGGAGAGGGGAGAAGGAAGGCTGGGCTTCTGAGCTTAGTGGGCTGTGACAGTAAGGGAGTTGGTGGGGCGGACAAGGCTGAAACCACCACTGTGGGGCTGGATAAGGTGATCACTCACCAATATGTAAAAGGCCCTGATTTTTTTGTACTGAGTTTATCAAGTAGCAAAGGGCAATGAGGAAATGCTTCTTCTGGTGAGTCTTTTCTGGTAAGTTTTTCTGTCTTTTCTTGGTCACTTGCTCTCAGCTGTGAATTAATTGTCCTGATTCCAGCTGCCAGAGTCTCCTCCGGAGAAAACCTAGACAAATGTTCCTCCACCCATTAGGCCAGTGTCTCCAGGAGCCTCCAGGCTGACTTAGCTAGAGTCATCAACAAAATTCAGACTGGACTCCCAGGCTAAGCTCTGGGCCACCAGACACAGGTGTGAGGACAATCCCAGGAGCAACCTTGGCAGCACATCCAGCACAGCTGCTGAGACCAGGAGGCTTGCAGTCACTGGGCCCCATAACTTGGGCTTCCTGTTTAATCAACAAAGACAATATACACACATCAGGCTGGGCAAGACCAGTGTCAGGATTCTCCCTTTGATTTCTGCTTTTCCTCTTTTATTATCACATGGTTGTCATGATTGCTATTATTACTGTTATCATCACCATTATCACTGTAGTTGAATTCAACCCCATGGGATGTGGAGTCCAACACAGAATATAGATGCAGCATAAAAGCATTTTTATCTAGCCTGCCTCGTATATTAAGTTTCAGCTTTATAGGATTAAAACCAGCTGAGGTCTGAGGGCTTCCTCAGGCCCACTTGACTACCTTCAGGCACCCTGTGTGGTTTGCCACCCACAGTGGAGAAGACGCTTCTGGGATGCAGATGGCAGAGGATTGGAAAGACTGGCAGGCAGGTGGTTGGAGAAGCCTCTCATAGCTTCTCAGGCCTGAAGCCATGGGATCCTAAACTCCGCTGCTCAACGTCAATGTTGTTCAAATCCCAGACCTCAGGCAAGACTCTGAGGGACAAGAAAACCCAAGAGGCAAGAGAAAAGGGAAGGATAAGGGCCCTGCACCGATGGAGGAAATAGGGGCTAGTGTTGGGAAGTGGGCCGGGCCTGGCTTAAGGCAAACCTCACCATCATTTGCAGGCTACAGGCATTTGTGCTAGCCTAAGAGAGGTGCAAAGGGGGAAGATATCAAAGAGCAAAACCCATCATCACGGTCTGGGTTTGACCAGCAGAAATAAGCCCCTGGGAAAATGAACACTATGTGCCCCCACCCTACTCTCTGCATTTCTCTTTGGAATTATGGCAGTATCCCTGGGGCTTCTGGCAGAACTGATGCACTTCGTGGCTGGAGTTCTGAAGCTGGAAGTCCAAGACAACAAAGACGCTCTACTCCAAACCCACCTCACCCCAACAAGGCCTGCTGTGCTGAAAGTCTCTCTTGGTGGAATAATTCCCTGTTGGAAAACATTCATTTCTTTGAGAAAATACATTTATCAAATTCTCACATGCACCTGCTTAAAACACAAGGCCTCTGAAGGATTTTATTCTGAGTAAAATTTTACTCTATTAGAAATGATATTCATACTATGAATGAGTTTCAGTTCTCTGATAGGCAGTGTCTTCATCCCATTGGGCTGCTATAATAAAATACTGTAAACTGGGCAGCTTATAAACAACAAAAATTTATGTCTTACAGTTCTGGAAGCTGAAGTCCAAGATCAAGGTGCTGGCAGATTCAGCATCTGGTGAGGATCCATTTTCTGGTTCACAGATGGTGCCTTCTTGCTGTGTTCTCAGAAAATGGCAGGGGTTACCTAAGCTCTCTGAGGTCTCTTTCCTAAAGGTACCGATCCCATTCATGAGAGCTTTGTGCGTATGACCTAATCACCTCCCAAAGTCCCCACCTCCTAAAGCAATCACCTTGGAAGCTAGGTTTCAACATAGGAATACTGAGGAGACATAAACATTCAGATCACAGCAGGAAGAGAACTGGGGGTATGTGGTGGTAGAGTGGTGGATTGGGAAATCAGACAGGATAAAGCCTTGACACTGCTCATAGGCAACATTCCTTGGACTTCATAATGATCTCCAGAAGGCGTTTAAAGACCACTTTCAACTCTAAATTTCCAGAGGCTGTGATGAGTGTCTCTTAGAATCTGGATTCCAACCCAGAGAGCCCTGGTTAGAAAGTATATGTTCTTCCAACTTTACTTCATTCTGCAATTCTCTTTTACATGCTCCTCCAGGATGGCTCCTAGGACAGCCGCAATCCCTGGTTATCTTAGGAGTTGGGTGTTCCCATTGTCCATACTTAAGAGGATGGATTGAAATCACCAAGTCTGCAGAAATGAAAAGAGAGGAAATCAAGCCTGTTGTTGCACAGATCCTTGCCCTTCTAACCCAGTTTGTGCTCATCTTTCCTAGAGGAAGGATCCAGGCAAAACCCAAGGGCCAGGACACCATGTTTTCAGAGAAGCTCTTGATATCCTGGGAGCTCTTACTGATGCTGTGAGAGGAGAAGTGGACAAGGCTGGGGAAGCTGGAGAAGAGAACCTAGTCCCATCCTGGAAGTAGATGAATGTCATTCTGATATCCCAAAAAGGAATAGAAATTGATTTATTAAGGGAAAATCTGACTTAGGAATAAGAAGAATAGACTTCTATATGAACGGTATAGAAATGTAAGATCAGAAGGAAGAAGTGGCAAAAGAATAAAAAATACAAGCAAGATATTTAAAATGAAGACAAATTACATGAAGATGCTAAGAACAATGAGCTATGTCTTTGGAGAATATCTAGCCTCTAATTTGCATTTCCTTCAAGAATAAAGAAATAATTATGGCCAGGTGTTGCAATCCCAGCATTTTGGGAGGCCAAGGTGGGAGGATCGCTTGAGCCAAGTTCAAGACCAACCCTGGCAACATAGTGAGATTCTGTCTCCACTTAAAAAGGAAAAAAAAAAAAAAAAGAAACACTCTGAGGGTTTCTCTGAGATCTAAGCCTATTTGACAGGTCATGAGTGAAGAGAGGCAACAGGATTCCCCAAGCACGTGCACTTGAGGAAGTTTTGTGACACTGAGCGGTAAGGATGGAGTCAAATCTAACTGGATTCCACCATATTAGACCATTCCATCCATTTGGTTAATAAGTGTATGTGAGTTCATGTCATATTTCTGCAACTTACAGCCTTGTGACTTTGGTCAAGTTTATCTAAACTATCTGGATTTTAGTTTCTTCTTCAATAAAATAGATTTACTATTACCTCATATATTTGTTGAGAAATCTGCATTAAATAAGATGATGTGATAAACACATACTATTAATAATATACCTAACATATCATAAATCCTCAAAAATGTGATCATCCTACTTACTCATTTTGATGTCTTGCATTTAATTATGTTTCCTGAAGCAAAATGTCAAAGACACTCAAAAGTTAGAGTGAACTTGAAAACTAGGCAAAGGCCAGTTAACATCTATAGAGGTCCAGCTTAGCTTCCATACAGTGGTTTGACAAACCCTAAAATGACCTGAAAATAGATCCCACTTCCCCCAGCCCCCATCACCATTACATAGTTTAGTTTATTGCTTTAGTGTTCAACCCCCTTGAGGTGGGACTCTGAGCCTGTGAAATGGCATGCTGCAGCCAGAGTATGAGTGAATCTGGGTTTGTCTCTCCATTGAACACGGTGAACAGCTGGAACACGGCCATTCCCCTCTGTGCTCCAGCATCACTATCACTTAAGCTCCATAGTCAGAATTACCTCAGTGGTGTAGTGTGCAGTGTGGGTTTTGATTGAGCATGAAAATAATATGTGATAAGTTCTTAATTAAATAGGCTTACAGTGATGAGAACAAAGTGCTCTACAGAGCAAATATTAAACTCAGTTCTTTACTGTTCTTCGTATTTTTTGTAGAGCAAATCACTTCCCAGTGGGATTTCTCCATTGTGATGATCATGGAAATTAAATGGGAAATGCACATTTTTATGCTACATTCAATTTTTTTTAACAAATACATGTAGAATAAGGTCAATATACATGTAATGTGTACTATGTATATATAAAATACCATATGTTACATAATGTAATTTATATAAAAATATGTTATATATTATACATAAAATATCATGTGTGTATAAAATATTACAAAGATCACATAGTAATTGTGGTAGCAGTGCTCACCATATGATCCATTTGCTCTTATTCTTGCTTACTTCTGCCCAATGGACTCTGGTCAAAAATGATATTGTTGCTTTCAGACCCAACCATAGAAGGGCAGCTCTAATTTCTCTATGCCCCTTTCTTCTGCCTCAGTGAATGTGGAGTGTTCTAAGTGGATGTAGCTACACACGATAGTGAAACATCAATCAACTGGATCTCTGGAGCAAAAGCCTTTCTCCCACCCCATCCCTTTGCTGACCCACAAGGGACAGGTAGTGATGGCAGTGGTGGCCCGTCTGGAGCAGCCACTGCCAAGACGCTGGCTGCAGTCAGGGAGGTGGAGCTGGGGCTGCATGCATTGCAAACCGGTGGGGCGGGAACTGGCAGGAGTCCTGCCCCCTATCGAGTTGGCAGGGCAGGAGCCCTACGCTGCTGGGCACAGCTGCAGCCACCCTGCCAGGGCTCTGGGAATCCCTGAGCTCTGGGGGCCCAGGAAGCGCTCTCTACCCCTGCACGCTCAGAAGTGCCTGTTCCCACTCCAAACCTCTCCCTGCTCCCAGTGCCCACTCCACTGTGGAGGACAGCTGAGGTCAAGCCCAGATGCTGTCCTGACCTGGCCAGGTGTGCACATGCTCCAGGCTGCATCGACATGCCAGACCCCTGCCACCTCAGCCCCCTCCAGACTTTGGACGCTGACAAGCACAGGAGAAAGGTGGGAGTTGGGGGAGCCGAGGGCAGCTCCGCATGGGCTTGCAGGCGCCCCTCGGCAGGAACAGCCTGGGCACCATGGAGGGCATATTGATGACAGAAGGCAGACAGGTTTCTGGATGGAAAGGGATGGGTCCCTGCTGAAACCCCACCTTCAAGCCAGGAACGGCCTGAAGCCTGGGGGTTGGGTTGCCAGTTCCAGGTGAAGTCCGGGGCTTGAAGAAAGGACTACATTACTGACGGTTCAGCCAATAAGATGGTCCTTTTTCCAGGCCCACCCATGGCCACCCATGGACCAATCAGCACACACTTCCTCCCTTCTGAGCCTATTAAAATCCAGAACTCAGCCAAACTCACAGAGGTCACGACTACCAGCTGCTGAAAGGAGCAATCCTCTTTGGGTCTCCCGAGAGCTGGTCTGTCTCTCAATGAAGCTCTCCACCTTGCTCACCCTCCAGTTGTCTGCCTACTTCATTCTTCCTAGATGTGGGACAATAACTTGGGACCTGCCAAATGGTGAGACTGAAAGAGCTGTAGCACAAACAGAGCTGAAACATACCACCTGCTCACCACATTGTGGGTGATGACAAGAAGAGAACAGACGTGGCCCTTTGGGAACCCCAGACTTAGGGGCTTCCAAGGCCAGGGCTGTGACACCCTCTTTGGGGTGCTGCGATTCCTGGTGTCTCCAAGCTTCTGGGGGCCACCATGTTCCCCAGTGCTCACAATGGAAGCTGCTTGTGGTAGGCCTGGTTCAGCCACAGTCTTGCATGCAGCTGGCACTTGTACCAGTGTCTGGAGCTGCCCACCCTGACACAGCTGGCATGCTTGGCTGTGCACAGTGGCCAGACCCCATGCTCACTTGCTCACACACCTCTTGCCACTCTGTGCCTGGCTCGCCCATGGCAGGCATGGGATCCAGTCTGGTAGTGCTAGCCAAACTCAGCCTGCCAGGCCAAGTCGGCAGAATGAGCCCAGTGGGCCTGAGCAAAACTCAGGCAAAGGCTGCACCAGTTACAGAGGTTTATGGCTGGAAAAGTGATAACCTAAGTATCATGTGACAGTAGCATAAGGGCTACACCTCTGCTGTGCTAAGCTACTGGATATCATAATTAATTTGTTATCACAGCAAAACTTATCTTATCCTGACTAATGTAGTAACTATTTCTTGGAACTATCTAAACCAAACCTCGACTAGAGCTTTAAGATCAGAGTCAAGAGTAGCAGGTTTTAGGAGCAGTAATTGCATTCTATTATTCTTTTCTCAAATGGATTTTTAAAAATCAGCTAGTAACTTTCAATTACTCTCTTAAATCTAAAAAAAAAAAAGTACTTTTCATATAATTCCAAACTCTTGAATCTGTATGAGGGTGACATGCTTTTCTTTCCTTTTTTTTCCCATTTCTTGTTTAGTTTTTATTTCCTTCTGGAATTTTTTTAGTTTTTAATTTTTGTGGGTGCATAGCATATATATATATATATATTTATGGGGATACATGAGATCTTTTGATAAAGTCATGCAATGTATAATAATCACATCATGGAAAATGGGGTACCAACCCCTCAAGCATTTATCCTCTGGGCCACAAACAATCCTGTTATACTCCCCCAGTTATTTAAAAATGTACAATAAAATTATCATCAACCAATGCCATCCTGTTGTACTATCAAATACCATGCCTTATTCACTCATTTCAACTATTTTTTTGTACCCATTAACCATCCCCACCTCCTCCTCACCCTGCCATTACCCTTCCCAGCCTGTCGTAACCATCCTTCTACTCTCTTGAAATGCTTTTAAGTCTTCAAAGTTCCACTTATTTTTAGACTATCCTTCAAGCAATGGGACTTTCTGTAATAACTAATAAGGACATCCCAAATATAGTGTTCCAGAATTAGAAGGCAGAAGATTTGGAGTTGTGTTTCATTTGTGTTACAGAAGGAATTCACCAGATATTTTTGTAAAGTTAAGGTAATTTTGTAAAGTTAAGGTAATTGAGCTAATGTTTATAATATAAAATACTGATAACAATTTAAAAAACAGAGCATCTCTCTGCCAGCTTCATGATTTATGTGAGACAACATGGTGAAGGAAGAATGTTTCACAATTCGTCCAACCCAGCTGGTTCCAAGGAGGAGACAAACACATGTCTGTGGTTAGAGTTCAAGATTATGCAGTGAGAATAATGTACTGCTTGCTGACTTTCTCAACTCCACAGAGGTTTTATGAAGATTAAACAGTTAAGCACTTTGAAGACAACAAATGCTTAAGTACTAAGCATTATTAGTATCTGAAACTATTACTACATCAATTCCTTGTGTAATCAAGTATTATTATTGGAAACTCTGCAAGAAAATCTAATCTTTGGAGATTTTTGACTCTATTTGCAGAACAAAGAGGCATGGGTATAACTTATCCTCAGTACTTTAGACATGAATCAAGGATACCGAGACATTGAGTGAATATTTCTTGTTTGCCCATATTTCAACTAATAAGAACTTTGTATTTATTGGCATGGCTCAAAAAGCAGTATGGTACTTTGGGGAGGAAATAAAACCCAAAATGATTTAAATTCTAGAATAAGGAGAAAGTAAACTGGAACCTACTCAAACATTTTGCCTAAGATTAAAACCCCTCCTGGATATTTGAATACATTGCTCTTTAAGTAATTAAAACTATAACCTATGGTCTTTAGTAAATTCTGACAATTTATCTGTACTCAGTTTCAAGTATTTTCTAGTTGACTTCTTTCCAAAGAGTACACCTGCATGTTAGTTGAACAATGTCTTACTGAAAGATGAAATTAACAAATTTTGTTTGATTTGGACCTTGGTTAAATCTCTGAAGTTAGATAATTATATGTAGAACCACATAAAGAATACTAGCTTAAGTTATTCCACCAGGGACTATAGTAAGATTTTCATTTAGCTAATAGAATGTTAGAATATGCTAAGCTAATGAAAATGATTCATCTCTATTTTTCTATCAAACATAAGAGTTGGAAAAGGATAAAGATTATTATTTAGGTATAGAACTTCTGGTATTTTAACTTTCTTCCCTTCCATGCTACATTCTCTTCTTAAATTTATTCACTTTGTTTCTGAACTTTGAAAAGTTCTTGACCTATTTTAATTCATGAAAACCCAATAAAACATTGTTTTGATTTTAAATAATTGCTCTTTAATGCCTTTGATCCCATTTTCCGTGTAAAATAAAAGCCTGATGATTCTCATTAAATGGAGGGAATAAAGTTTACTCCAGCAACTACTTTCATTTTATGAGGTCAATTTAAAGTTTTCACTTTTGTCCATTAATTATATGGGAATGTTGCAAATGTTGGAAGTTGGGACTTATTTCCAATTTTTATCTCAATTGCAGTTACAGCTTTGTATAGAATTAGCACATAACTAAGGGGTGAACCATCCACCCCTCCGTCATCCTCCAGAGTACAGGTGTGTTCAATAAGAATCTGGCGTCCTTCACAGCCGTGCTCCAATATCTGAGCAATTACGCTTTCCAGTGAGGCTTGCACCAGAATGACCCCCATCTTGCCGCCAGAGCGTGCAAACTCTCCTGACAGTCCAACATGTGGACTTTACCCAGCCTTGACAGGAAAGAACGCTGCTGGTTTTTCCTGCCATGCTCTCTGAGGCCCAAAACAATGATGCAGTCAAGATTGGGAAAGAAACCTCAGTAAGAAAAGAGCCTTTTGGTTGCACCTGCCTACTTCATTCTTCCCAGATGTGGGACAAGTGTGCCTCCTAGGTTGCATCTCAAAAGTTTTGCCAACTGCCTTGGAAAAAGTAATGAATGTTTGAGATTTTTTTTTAAAGATTATTCAATTCTACAATAAAATATTAGAGGAACAAACAAATAAGGACAGATGAAACTAAGCATAGAGGTAGGTATCATGGGGGATATATTAGACAAGAAAGAAGTAGAGCATACGTGTGCAAAACATGGACTGGAATAGACGGAAGGACCAAGGAGGAACTCACTATTCATGGGGCATGTGGTGCATCGAATTTTCATGAGGCTCTAAACATTGATGAGATATTTGAATATCCACCTGGTGATGGTACCCATTTAACCTCCACTTTTTCTCAACCCGCCACTTAATTTGGAGTGCTTTGTTTTGCAGCAATAGTACTGGGGGGACACTGTGACCCACAGGACACTCACACTCTGCAGAACCACTGCCCAAAGAGAAGAAGAAGTAGTATCTGCATCTTTGAAGACCATGTGTCTCTAGTTTATATATTATAGTATATAGCATATATCATAACTCTATTAATGTGCATATATAAAGAGCTCTTATAAATCAATAATAAAACACAAAACAGCAGAAAAACTTGGCCAAAGTTGTGAACATACAAGCTCACAGTAAAATAAAAATATGCATTAAAACATGTTTTAAAAGCAGTGAATGTGTAAGAGTAAAGGAAGAGAAAGGGAGCAAGGGGATAGTCTGGTTTTCACACAGCTGCCCTCTTTTGGCTTCTCCAGCAGTGGGGTGGCCGGAGAGGGAGGAAAAGGAGGAGTCATGCGGCACCTCCCTCTGCGGGTTGTTGGAGCAGGCAAGAGACACAATGCTGACTCTCCTAAGCAGTACACATGTGGTTCCTGGAAGGGCCACATATTTCTCTAACTCCTGTCAGTTTCACCAAAAATATAGACATTTCTAGGCATTCCCAGGGATATCTCATCTATGCTGTTATCCACTTAGATTTCATGCAGCCTCTCCTATTTCCAGCCTTTGGAACAGAAATGCTTATCTCTGATGCGAGGTTTTACAACCATGAAGCCGTGGTGTTTCCCTCCACAAAATGGGGAGAATGAAAGACTCCAACACTCTATGTCACTGTTTGTCACACAGATTTGAGAAAAGTAAATCTCTAACATTCTTTTTTTCTTTTTTTATATTATACTTTAAGTTCTAGGGTACATGTGAACAACATGCAGGTTTGTTACATATGTATACATGTGCCATATTGGTGTGCTGCACCCATTAACTCGTCATTTACATTAGGTGTATCTCCTAATGCTATCCCTTCCCCCTCCCCGCACCCCACAACAGGCCCCAGTGTATGATGTTCCCCACCCTGTGTCCAAGGGTTCTCATTGTTCAATTCCCACCTAAGTGAGAACATGCAGTGTTTGGATTTTGGTTCTTGCAATAGTTCCCTGAGAATGATGGTTTCCAGCTTCATCCATGTTCCTACAGAGGACATGAACTCATCCTTTTTTATGGCTGCATAGTATTCCATGGTGTATATGTGCCACATTTTATTAATCCAGTCTATCACTGATGGATATGTGGGTTGGTTCCAAGTCTTTGCTATTGTGAATAGTGCCACAATAAAACTACGTGTGCATGTGCCTTTATAGCAGCATGATTTATAATCATTTGGATATATACCCGGTAATGGGATGGCTGGGTCAAATGGTATTTCTAGTTCTAGATCCTTGAGGAATTGCCGCACTGTCTTCCACAATGGTTGAACTAGTTTACAGTCCCATCAACAGTGTAAAAGTGTTCCTATTTCTCCACATCCTCTCCAG
>NW_012111919.1:2967490-2968192 GCF_000951035.1 Colobus angolensis palliatus | reverse complement strand
CTGTTTTGGTTACTGTAGCCTTGTAGTATAGTTTGAAGTCAGGTAGCGTGATGCCTCCAGCTTTGTTCTTTTGGCTTAGGATTGTCGTGGCAATGCGGGGTCTTTTTTGACTCCATATGAACTTTAAAGCAGTTTTTTCTAATTCTGTGAAGAAAGACATTGGTAGCTTAATAGGGATGGCATTGAATCTATAAATTACCTTGGGCAGTATGGCCATTTTCACAATATTGATTCTTCCTATCCATGAGGATTGTCTTGGCAATGCGGGCTCTTTTTTGGTTCCATATGAACTTTAAAGCAGTTTTTTCCAATTCTGTGAAGAAAGTCATTGGTAGCTTGGTGGGAATGGCATTGAATCTATAAATGACCTTGGCCAGTATGGCCATTTTCATGATATTCATTCTTCCTATCCACGAGCATGGAATGTTCTTCCATTTGTTTGTGTCCTCTTTTATTTCATAGAGAAGTGGTTTGTAGTTCTTCTTGAAGAGGTCCTTCACATCCCTTGTAAGTTGAATTCCTAGGTATTCTATTCTCTTTGAAGCAATTGTGAATGGGAGTTCACTCATGATTTGGCTCTCTGTCTGTTATTGGTGTAGAAGAATGTTTGTGATTTTTGCACATTGATTTTGTATCCTGAGAGTTTGCTGAAGTTGCTTATCAGCTTAAGGAGATTTTGGGCTGAGATGATGGGGTTTTCTA
>NW_012111919.1:2849568-2965165 GCF_000951035.1 Colobus angolensis palliatus | reverse complement strand
GGATTTTATTTCTCCTTCTCTTATGAAGCTTAGTTTGGCTGGATATGAAATTCTGGGTTGAAAATTCTTTTCTTTAAGAATGTTGAATATTGGCCTCCACCCTCTTCTAGCTTGTAGAGTTTCTGCTGAGAGATCTGCTGTTAGTCTGACAGGCTTCCCTTTGTGGGTAACCCGACCTTTCTCTCTGGCTGCCCTTAACATTTTTTCCCTCATTTCAACTTTGGTGAATCTGACAATTATGTGTCTTGGAGTTGCTCTTCTTGAGGGGTATCTTTGTGGCATTCTCTGTATTTCCTGAATTTGAATGTTGGCCTGCCTTGCTAGGTTGGAGAAGTTCTCCTGGATAATATCCTGAAGAGTGTTTTCCAACTTGGTTCCATTCTCCTCATCACTTTCAGGCACACCAATCAGATGTACATTTGATCTTTTCACATAGTCCCATATTTCTTGGAGGTTTTGTTCATTTCTTTTTTCTCTTTTTTTTCTAAACTTCTCTTCTCATTTCATTTCATTCATTTCATCTTCAATCACTAATACCCTTTCTTCCACTTGATTGAATTGACTACTGAAGCTTGTGCATGTGTCACATAGTTTTCATGCCATGGTTTTCAGCTCCATCAGGTCATTTAAGGTCTCCTCTATGCTGTTTATTCTAGTTAGCCATTCATCTAATCTTTTTTCAAGGTTTTTAGCTTCTTTACAATGGGTTCGAACATCCTCCTTTAGCTTGGAGAAGTTTATTACAGATCGTCTGAAGCCTTACTCTCTCAACTCATCAAAGTCATTCTCCGTTCAGCTTTGTTCCGTTACTGGCAAGGAGCTGCATTCCTTTGGAGGAGAAGAGGCGCTCTGAGTTTTAGAATTTTCAGCTTTTCTGATCTGGTTTCTCCCCATCTTTGTGGTTTTATCTACCCTTGGTCTTTGATGATGGTAACGTACAGATGGGGTTTTGGTGTGGATGTGCTTTCTGTTTGTTAGTTTTCCTTCTAACTATCAGAACCCTCAGCTGCAGGTCTGTTGGAGTTTGCTGGAGGTCCACTCCCAACGCTGTTTGCCTGGGTATCACCAGCGGAGGCTGCAGAACAGCCAATATTGCAGAATGGCAAATGTTGCTACCTGATCCTTCCTCTGGAAGCTTCATCTCAGAAGGGCACCTGGCTGTATGAGGTGTCAGTCGGCCCCTACTGGGAGGTGCCTCCCATTAAGGCTACTCGGGGGTCAGGGACCCACTTGAGGAGGCAGTCTGTCTGTTCTCAGATCTCAAACTCTGTGCTGGGAGAACCATTACTCTCTTCAAAGTTCAGCTGGAAATGCAGAAATCACCCATCTTCTGCATTGCTCACACTGGGAGCTGTAGACTAGAACTGTTCCTATTCAGCCATCTTGTAACCTCCCAACTAACATTCTTATAAGAGGGAATTCTGTCATGGATCCCACTTAAAGAGATTTAGTTGTGGAAGAATCCAAAGTATCCCTCCATGGAAGTGGTCCCAGGGCATGAAAGGCACAGAGAGTACTGGGGTTTACAACCCTCTATGCACCCTCATTTCCTCCTTCATTCTTTTACTACCCGATAGTCCATTTATAGCCTTAATACCTAAAGTGGGGTTCGACAGCATTGTATCACCTGGGAACTTGTGAGTAATGCAGCATCTCCATCCCATCCCAGATTAACTTTGTCAGAATCCACATATTAACAAAACCCCCAGGATATTCCTAAACACATGTAAAACTGAAGAGGTATAGAGCAGAATTTGTGCGTTCTCCCACTCCAATTACTTACATCCACATTCATTTTTAGCTTGGTGACTCTAGAAAGAAAAGCACTATTCTTCCTTCTTTCTCTTTCTTCATCAAACCCCACCTTGAACAAAGCTGTGGTTGGCAGCATTTTACTCCTGTACCCATCTTTTCCCATTTGCTGTTCCCTTCCTGTTGATAAATGTCTGCACAGGCTCCTCAGGCTCCATATATCCCCCTCTCAGAGAGGCTGGAAACACACCCTTAGAAGCAGCCGTGGTGGCTTGGTGAGGCTGCCCTGTATCTTCTTGTGTCAGCTGTCATTCATGCACAGGGTACAGAGGTTTATGACTTGTTTCCTGTCCTTCCAAATATTCAGTCAAGATGCCACAGTGTTGAGGTGGCAGGACTGATGACTTATTTAAATATTTTCCCAACTCTGCTCTTTCAGACCATTTCTTCCACGTTGATGTCACTTGTATAGGAATATGAATGTAGTGAAATCATGAGGATCATTATCAAGTTTGCCTTTTAACTTTTATATTGATTAAGTCACTAGACTGGCAGTTTCTACCAGCTTTAAATCTACTCTGAAAGTAAGAGTACTTGGAATTGGCCCGCAGATCTTTTCATAGGTGTTTGGATGTACTCTAGGTGTATGCTTTTGCTTCCTAGTCATGGCAAGAAATTGTATTTTGAGTCAGAAAGGGGAAAGATGTCTTTTGGTATCTGGGTTACTTGGAGAATCCACCTGCATCTACAAAGTTAAAATGCTTTCTCCTGAATGCACACATACACACACACACACACACACACACACAACCCTACATACAGGCACACAATTTCTGTGCTTTATGGTCCACACTTATAATCCCCGAAGAGCAAAAGATGAAAAATAACAGAAACACAAAGTTTATATCTGGGAAGAAAAACTAACCATAATGGTATGCATAACTGGTGATGCTATGCATTTCATAGGCATTAGAATAGTAAGGACAATTCAGCTGACAAGACATCGCTGGTTATACAATCCACATGATGCCCTCTTGATGATACAGAAAGCAGTAGTTTTAGTTGAAGTTAAGGTGGTTAGAAGATTAAATTTAACTGCTGAAGAGTAAAAGAGAAACCAGCCATTTTCATTCTCTTTGGGCACATGTATCTCTGAGAAGGTAAAATGCAGAGAGTAAGAGGGAATATCCAAAGAGATTTAAAACAGGCTGAATATAATTTTCTCTTATAATTTGGTCAGCCACCTAGATAAACTGAGACTATCTGGGACTCTGATTAAACAAATAATGGTTCCAAAGAGCATTTCTTGATGAGACCAAAGAGACATCTGAGCTCTCTCTGCAGGCTTCCTCTGCCACCCAGAGCGGATATCTGTACTCTGGATCCACCTCCAGAAAACAGGTTTTTCTTGACTAGCCATGGGAACAGAGTTACTCAAAGATTTAAATGTTCAGCAACACAAACCCACACTGCTTATCCAACATCAACAAATATCATACGAAAGATCAAAACCAAGGCTCACACAGGCAACAAAAGAAAAGTAGATATATTGAACCTCATTAAAAGTTAAAACTTTTGTGCATCAAAGGACACTATCCACAGAATGAAAAGACAATGCACAGAATGAGAGAAAATATTTACAAATTATATATCTAACAAGGGGTTAATTTTTGGAACATATGAAGAACTCCTACAACTCAACAATAAGAAGACAAACACACCAATGAAAAAATGAGCATAGAACCTGAATAGACATTTCTCCAAAGAAGATACACAAATGGCCAATCAGCACATGAAAATATGCTCAGCAACTTTAGTCATCAGGAAAACACAAATCCAAATCACAATGAGATACCACTTCACCCCTACTAGGATGGCTACAACATTAAGAAAAATAACATAACAAGCACCTGTGAGAATGGAGAGAAACTAAAACTCTTATTCATTGCTGGTGGGAATGTAAAATGGTGCTAGAACTCTGGAAAACTGGTGGTTCCTGAGGAAAATTAAACAGAGAATTACCACCACTGATCCAGCAATTCCACTCACAGGTATATATCGCAAAAGAATTAAAAATGGGGACTGAAACAGATAGTTGTATGTCAATGTCCAGAGTAGCATTATTCACAAAAAGCAAAAGGTGAAAACAACCCTAGTGTCTATCAATAGATGAATACATAAACAAAATGTAGAATGTGCATGCAATGAAATGTTATTCTGCCATAAAAATACTGCAGCTCTGATACATGCTGCCGCATGAATGAATCTTGACAACACTATGCTAGGTGAAATCAGCCAGATGCAAAATGACAAATGTTGTATGATTATGCTTACATGAAATATCTAGAATAGGCAAATTCATAGAGACTGGAAGTAGATTTAAGATTATTCAAGGCTGGGGGCAGGAGAAATCAGTTATTGCTCAATGGGTAAAGTTTTGGTTTGGGGCAATGAAAAAGTTTAAGAAATAAATAGTGGTGATGGTTGCATAGCATTGTGAATGTAATTAATGTCACTGAGTTGTACATCTAAAATGATTAAAATAGCAAAATTTATGTGTATATATAGATTGTGTGTGTATATGTAAGTATGTGTATGTATATACACACATAATTTATAGATACATATAGATCCATCTATAATATATACACATATATACATATATATCATGTATACATACACATCTGTAATTTTTTTAACACCAACACTTAGCAGACCAGGTATCTTCATAGCATTACTGATGCCTAACTGTCCAGCATTCTGGTTACTTTTATAGGTGATACGAAAAAAGACTCAGGCAATTGTGAAACAAGATGATAAGACTCCAGAAGAGAGCACTGTAAATAATTTATGCATTTGCAGCAATGAAGAGTATCTCACAAATCTGCTCCCATTCTTGGGGCCTCATCCTAGTTTAGACTTCTTTGTCTCTCACCTGGCTACCTCCATATTAGTAGCCACATAAACCATCTTTATGCTTCTGGCCTCTCCCTTTCTCAACTCATCCTCCTCAGTGTGAGTCAAATCACCCCAAATGCACTCAAAGGCCTCTCAGAGTCTTCAGGGTCCTGGAAGGAGGGGCCAAGTGGGAGGAATCCACAACCACAGCTGTCTGACCCTGACCCTGCCACCTCCACCTGCTCTTCCTACAATGTACCAGGGACATTGACTGCTGCCTCTAGGGGAGCTTCTCTCAAAAGGTGAAGGGAAATACTGCAGGACAGAGGCTACCAAACTGTAGCCATGGGCCAAATCCAGCTGACTGCTAATGTTACATGGATTATGAGTTAAGAATGGTTTTCAGGACCAGGTGCGGTGGCTCAGACCTGTAATCTCAGGACTTTGGGATGCCAAGGCAGGGGGATCATGAGGTCAGGGGGTCAAGATCAGCCTGGACAACATGGTAAAACCCCGCCTCTACTAAAAATGCAAACATTAGCTGGGTGTGGTGGCGGGTGCCTGTAATCCCAGCTATGGGGGAGTCTGAGGCAGGAGAATTGCTTGAACCCAGGAGGCAGAGGTTGCAGTGAGCTGAGATTGTGCCACTGCACTCCAGCCTAGGTTACAGAGCTGAACGTTGTCTCAGGAGAAAAAAAAAAAGAATGGTTTTTAGGCCAGGCACAGTGGCTCACACCTGTACTCCTAAGACTTTGGAGGATCACTTGAGCCGAGGAGTTTGAGACCCTCCTGGACAGCAACTCGGTCTCTACAAAAAGTACAAAACATTAGCCAGGCATGGTGGCGCACACCTATCTATAATCCCAGCTATTCAGGAGGATCACTTGAGCCTGGGAGGTCGAGGCCGCCATGAGGAGAAATTTTGCCATTGCACTCCAGCCTGGGTGACAGAGTGAGACCCTGTCTCAAAAAGAAAAAAAGAAAAAAGAATGGTTTTCACGTGTTTTGATGTTTGGGGAAAAACATCAAAAGGAGAATAATATTTCATGACACAGAAAAATTACATGAAATTCAAAACTCAGTGTCCTTAAACAAAGTTTTATAAAAACGCAGCCATGCTCATTTGTTTGTAAGTTGTCTACAGCTGCTTTTATATTATGATGGCAGAGTTGAGTAGTTGCAGCAAAAAAAAAAAAAAAAATTTACTATCTGGCCCTTGAGAGGAAAAGTTTGTCAACCCTTGCTATGGAATATCAAAATTTTGGATGGCACGATGCGGACTCCCAGTTTTAGCTGTTAGATAAAGTTAAGATGTTGCTATCTTCTTGTCTTGGAAATCACCTCAAAGCAACAAAGAGAACAAAAATCAGACTGACATATAAGCTCTGTCTCCAACAAAAGAGAAAATATCTGTAACCTTGAGCCAGTCTACGAGAAATGCAGTGGAGATCAAACAGGGTCATGGGAGAAAACAAGAGATGGTGCTTGTGTCTGGACATCTCAGAGAAAGGTGACAGAGAACAGTCCTCCAAAGAGGACGGCCCATCCTTGGAGGCAAAATCAGGTCCTTACTGGGAGCAATAGGAATTCCATGAGCAGAGTGATGGCAGAGGTGCTGTTGAACATAAATTGACACCAAGGACAGTCAAGGATGACAGGGCTGTATCCAGCCATATTATCATAAGAAGGATGGAGGAGAGAGATGTACTGTGCACCACCTGCACCCCCCAATCTCTACTGGCTGGAAAAAATAAAAGCAGGAAACTCACCCATTCCCACGACCCTGTAATCCTTTGAAGGGTATATTCATTTCTTTGGTCTTCTATACAAATTGCCACATGCTTGGTAACTTAAAACAACAGAAATTTATTCTTTTACAGTTCTGGAGGCCAAAAATCCAAAATTCAGATATCAGCAAGAGCGTGTTCCCTCCAAAGGCTCTAGGGAAGAAGACTTCCTAGCTCCTTCCAGCTTCAGTGGTTCAGGCATTCCTTGGCTTGTGGACATATCACTCTAGTTTCTGCTCCATCTTCACATGCTTTTCCTAGGTTTCTATGTCTGCGTGTCTCAAATGCCCCTTTTCTTTCTTTCTTCAATAAAAAACACCAGTTATCTTGGCTGACTGCGGTGGCTCATGCCTGTAATCCCAGTATTTTAGGAGGGCAACATGGTAGATCACCTGAAGTCAGGAGTTTGAGACCAGCCTGGGCAACATGACCAAACCCTATCTCTACTAAAAAAAAAAAAAAAAAAAAAACTACTTGTGATGGTGCATGCGTGTAATGCCTGTAGTCCCAGCTACTCAGGAGCTGAGGCATGAGAATCTCTTGAACCCAGGAGGTTGGAAATGAGCCAAGATAGTGCCACTGCAATCCAGCCTGGGCCATAGAGACTCCGTCCCCTCCAAAAACCCACCAGTTATCAGATTCAGTACCTACCCTAAATCCAGGATGATCTCATATTGAGATCTTTAACTTAATTAGATCTGCAAAGACCCTATTTCCAAATAAGGTCACATTGATAGTACTAGAATTTAAGACTTGGACATATTTTACAGGACACACATCAACCCACTAAAGAGAATTGGTAGTTTTAAAACATGGCCCCAAATTATTTGACAGTTCTTTCCATCAAAGTGGGGGGGGGCCTATGGCCTCTCCCTATGAATCTGGGTGACTTTGCATCTGCTTTAAACACCAGGGTACAGAAGAAGTGGCGCAACATGATTTTTGAGGATTGTGAAAGGTATGAAGCTTCTGCCTTGTTTGTTGGAACGCAGAGCCATTGGGTAAGCAGGCTGTTCACCCAGAGCGGCGTGCTGGAGAGACTCCAAAATCCTCAAGAAGATATTACACAAAGGACCCGTGAGGAAGCTCATCCATCTGATTGGCCAGCACCAAGTGTTTCTCTGACATCTCGCTTGTCATGAAAGCCATCACCAGCCACACGGAGCTGTCAAGCACTGGAAATGTGGCTGGAGCATCGGAGAAAGAGAATTTTACATTTTGGCTTATTTTAATTAATCTAATGTTAGAATTACTGTAAAATATATCATCACTCATTTTTATATGGAGTGGATAGTGACATGATAATATTTTAGATATATTGTGTTAAACAAATCATTAAAATTAATTTGGCCTTTTTTAATGTGACTATTAGAATACTTCTAATGATTTGTGACTCACATTGTATTTCTACTGGAAAGTGCTACTTTAGCATCATCTCTAAAAGGTTCTGGAGTTTTGAGCTGGTGGCCTTGCATAGGTGTCTCCCACCTGGGCCAGGTCACTCACTTGAACCAAGTGACCTTCCAAGCATCTTCCAGCACTCTGATCTGCACGTGAGCATGGAACAGACCAAAAGATCACAAGATAAACTGTTGGAATTTTAAGGATACTTTAGAACAGAAAGAAAGACCTTTCTTTGTCTGATGCTCATTGCTCTTTTGGGGCACTATGGCATTTTGGAAAGACTTTAGTTAACCCAACTTTAAATACCAGCTAAGCTAATTACTACCTGTGTGATCTTAGGTTAGTTTTTAAACCTTTCTGAACAGACAAACAAATATTTACTGTGAATACATTTAACCTGCCTGGCTAGACCTGTGAGTTACTTGAAGATGTGACACGATCCATGCTTCGCAAAGCTATTGCGAGGATTGGGGATCAGGGCATAAGAGGCCCAGCAGCCAGTGGCTAAATAAACAAATATTGATTACAATTTAATAGTTTTTACATTAAGAAATCATTACAATTCATATTAATAATTTAATGATAATTTTAATGCCTAAGTATCCTGACAAATAAGGAAAAGCCCTGCAGAAGACATCGTAACTAAAGACTTTACATTCCTGTGCATGTGTGTGCATGTATGTGTGCACAAGTGTGCGTGTGTGTGTGTCTGTAGGCGGTTGAGGTGGTACAGGAGATTGATAATAAGCAAATAGACAAATAAATATGTAACTCAGGACATGACAAATACTGTGAGGGACAAATAAGGTGGGATGAGGAGCTGGTGAGAGACAGGTGGAAAGATTGGTTGGGAAGGTGGGAATGTATCTCAGCTAAGGAGACCTTAGCTGGGGGTAAGCCTCAACCATGTCGCCATTTCATCTGTCGCCAGAACTACAGGATGTAGTCTCTCGACAGGAATCTGCGCTTTCAGTCTGCCTTATTTCACTTTTCCTGTATCTGCCTATACTTTTTTTTTTCTTTATACTCCAAAAACTGACCTTCTAACCTCAGAATCAACAGAGCAGTGCAGTTTTCTAAGAAAGCAGCTTAACTAAAGCCAATGGGCCTAAAATTAATGCCTTTAAAATCAATTTGCATATAGCCAACTTGCTCATGGTCTATTTGCCATAAGCTGCTTTCACTTACCTTTCTCTTAAGGTTTCACCTTCAAAACATCTCCTATGAAGCAGATCAGTTTCAGCCTCTCGTGTGTTTTTCTGATTCAGTCCCTTGTTAAAAGTATTTCTGTTTTATTTTCCTATTTTTATTAAGAATTTATGCGGTTATTCATACGTTGATTCAATGGTTATGGATTCACTGATCAATTTAATTCATCAAGTTGGTTCCTTTGGAGATTTCTTACCTCTCTTTTACTATTTTCTTTGTTTTTTCCATACCTACATGTCTCTATGGGTTCATCAATACAAATTAGTCCCACTCGTGTTTGATGCAATTCATAAGATGACTATTTTGGCAAAGGCAAACAACTACAGAAAACTTCCTAGTGACAGCTTTTTGCTCTTAGGTTCATGAAAGTAGAAAAATAAAATGGTATTACCATAGTAATGTACCACATGACCATGTTAAACCCATTGGGACCTTAAGGCTCTAGGCTTGAGTTGCCATAGCCTACACATGTGGGCAGAGACTTGACAACAGGGTTTCTGACTCCAAATTCTGTGTTCCAATTAAGAGCTCTACACTGCTTCCTTCAACGATTTTGCAAATGTGCTAATTATACTTTCTAATTAGTTAAATAAGACACGGTTTATCTACCATTTGCTCAAACACTGTCTCATTTTAACCTCCAAAATATCATTTCTTATCACCATTATCACCTTAATGAGGAGGAAACTTGGTTAAATGAATGAGCAAATTAATTAATTATGTAAAGCAGGATTTAACAACTTATTCCAGTGAGGAAGAAAGGAACACCTGAGATAAGAAAATAGTTGAACAAACCAACAAAGAAACCTCCTCCTTTAGAACATTTAAGCCAGTAGATCTCAGCTGGGGACAATTTTACACTCCCACTGAACACGGACACATTTTTGGGTGTCACAAGTGGGGAGAGGGTGCTCATAGGTAGAGGCCAGGGATCCTGCTAAACATTGTACAATGCATAGGACAACCCCACAAGAAAGAACTTTCTGGCCCAAAAATGTCGATAATGCTGAGATTGAGAAATCATGTTTTAAGGACAGCTTGTTTTTCTTTTTTTGTTTTGAGATGGAGTCTTCCTATGTTGCCTGGGCTGGTCTCAAACTCTCCTGAGTTCAAGAGATCCTCCCACTTCAACCTTCCAAGTAGCTATGGGATTGCAAGTGCTCACCACCGCACCTGGCAGGGCCGCTTGTTTGAAGAGGTAAAAATAGAGTGTGCTTCCAAGACAAACGCTGACCTTGAAAGGACTGGTCTTCTTCGTACACTGTCTTTCCCAAATAGGGCAACTGCATGTTTTGCCATGTATACCCACACACCTGTTTCAGAAAGAAATCTATGCTCCTATGTTCCTTTTCTCTGCCTGAAGTCTCAGGTGAGGCTCTGTTTTGTTCACCTGTTTTCTCTGGCACAGTCCCTCATCCACCAACTCTCTTTATGAACTTGACTCCAGCCCTCAGTGAAGAGAAAGGCCATGATTGCCTCAGGTTGTGTCCTTGCTCCCAGACCCAGTGCCTGGGCGAGGCCCCCACGTCAGGCCGAGCAGGCTGTGTCTCTGGCTCAATCTCCTGGTTCTCCAGGCCAAGGCTAGCTTAGGAGCCAACTATGGGAGGATGTTCCATCCCTTTCCATCGGTCTTTCTCACACCATGCTTCGCGATGTCTCCCTCTTCTCTCCTCCCTCACTCCTCCTTCAGACGACTGGACCTCAAGACTCACTTCTTTTCATCTTCCCTTTAAACCCCATTGCCAGAGAGAGTCACTCAGGAACAACTCAAAAAGTTAACGACTGATAATAAGTTTAGACCCCTTTCAGGCAAAGCTGCCCATAACAAGCTCCTGTGGAGTGTAAGACATGATAATACAAAGCACTTTTCCATCCTTTACTTCATTAGCTTTCAGAGCTTCCCTCTAAGACTGAGGCACAGGAGATTTCCATGCCACCTTAGAATGATGGTGAAACAGGCTCAGAGCTCCAGGTTACCCGGTTGGTTGCTGGTGGTATCTGCATGTAAAACTGGGCTTCAGATGCTAAGCCCCGTCTCCTCAGTAAAGAGATCCTGTCTGCTGGGGGAATGCAGACTCTTGCAGTGCACCTCCGTCTCCTCCTCACATGTACAGCCCTCTTCTGTTTTCACAAAAAGGCAGCCAGTGACCCAGAAGAGGAACTCTGTACCCCATTTGGGGGAAGGCATTGTTCTATTTCCCCTCTGGTCTCCTGGCCTTTAGAGCTGTATTATTTGCTGCAGTTCTGAGTCCTGAACAGCTCCTCCTCGTTAAACCCTGACTTATAATGATACAGTCAGCTTCCTCCTTCCCAAGAAAGATCCTCAGCAGATGCTCATCCCTTTATAATGGACCATCAAGCTATATTTGTTTGATGTTTATATTTTGTCTCATTCCTTTCTGGCATGGGAGGACTCCAGTTGAAACAGCGCACATTTTTCCTCCAAGTTCTTGTTCTGCCCTCTTTCCTCATTAAGTAAAGGTAATTATAAAAAGGCAAAACAAAACTTGGAATTTCATTGTTGGAGGAAATGCAAAAACATTTGAGAAATGGCCCTAAGATCCCTGAGGAATACTCAGTCTAGAGAAGAAACAACACAATTAAAGGCAGTCTGGAAAATGTTGTAATTGATATATGCCCATGAGACTGTGGGAAGCCAGAGAAGAAAGAGACTACCTGGGCAGGGCGGCAGGGGACACAGGACAGAAGCCGCTATACAGAGCAGATATTACCTAGCCTCATAACTCAGTAGCATCTTCAGGTGAAACATATTTGCTTGTTTCAATGGCACCACAAGTTTTCAGTGGATGGTTTTATTTTCCACTGTCTGAATGACTTCAAGTGTCAGTTACTTTAGTGTGCGCTGCTTTACTAGAAAACCAAAGTTTTGAAGTGATTATCTGTGTATTCCAAGAGGTAAACTATAAATGAGAAAATATAGTTTTTGTTATTGTTTTGCCCTATTTTCTCTATATGGAAAATAATAGATTCCATAGAGAGAATCAAATTATCCTCTTTGTCCTATATTTTTTCAGTCTGTTGATTTTTACCCTGGATCAAACCTCCTGTAACTCCAGATGAAGTTCTAACACTACCTACGGCCTCTATTGCCTTTATATCATCATGTTTTTGTGCAATAATCGTTGCCAAGTTATTTCGCTTCACACCAGCTGGGACAAAGCAGGACAGTTACCTAATGTACCCCAACAAACGGCATGAAAATTGCTTCAGAACCTGCCTTGATGTTATCACTGCTCTAGTCATTTCATTTTATTATTCTCTCCAGCTAAACCTCCCTAACCTAGTTAGCCACTCCCTGCCCTTTTCCTTTAAACTCCCACGATGATTCTACCATACTTCATACAAGGTTTGGCTTTGTTTATTTTTCACAGGACATTTATGTGTTCCAAATAACTTTTTCCTTTTTAACTAAATCAAGCAGCAAAGCACCTGGAGAGTCATTGGTTTGGGATGTTGTCTCTTCACAAATTCAGAACCTAATAACCTAAGATCATAAGGATTATAATCAGTTATATAATGTCCCATTTGAAATTAGAAGTGGAACCAGACGGATGAACTGTAGATAGAGCCTGTCTTCTCTAGCACTCACACTGAGCTCTCCTGGGTGACTGACTATCGCGATACAAAGGAAGCCCTCTGGAAGTAGAAGGGAAGGAAACATCACTATAGTCTAAGGAGATACCGAAAAACAGGAAAGACAGGAGAGGAAGCTGAACCTTTAAAGCTAGGTAAGATTTCAAAGGGAGAAAAGGCCCTCCAAGGAGATCAACATCTCAAGCAAGATGCTATAGTCTAAAGTATTGGGGCCTATTTTTTTAAAAAAATAAGTTAATCAATGTTGCCGGAGATCAAGGTTCTGGGGTGGAGAAAGGCACAGAAGGATAAGGCTAGGTAGGTGGGTCATCAGTAGACCATTTAGGACTCTAGATGGCAAACTGAGGGTGGACTTCATTCTGTAAGAAAGAGGAGCCATCAGAGACTTCGGAAAATACTCTAGAAGCATTGAGGAGAGGAAGATATTCCAATGGTAAAAGTGAGAGGTTTTGTAAACTTTAATCAGGACAGTGGCTATGGAGAAGAAGAGGAGGAGGGAAAAGAAACTTTGTAGGAATCAAATAAATCAAATTCAAGTAGGCTGGATATGGGAAAGTGGGAGTGAAGGACTGGTATGAAGAACAAAATAAACAAAGATCAGGCAATGTTTATCAAAATACTCTCCTAGTGCAAGGTCCAAGGGAGACACTCAACAGATATTCCTTGAAGTTTGTGATTCCAGGGTTTGGAGTATAAGTGACTGGTGATGTTATTTCCTGGGATAAGGGGAAAATATCAGGCATTGTGAGGAAGACAACAGGGTCAGCCATCGGCATGTTGGATTTGTGGGTAGAGATGGCTAATTGGCATTGGATATACAAATCAAGTGAGAGATCTGGGAGAGAGATAAAATGGTCAGTGTTTAACATATAGATGAAACCCCCAAAATAAATGAGATCTTCCAAGAAGAATGTATAGAAGACAACAGAACTAGATGGCAAACATCTCCCAAGGATTTGCTCTTGTCTTTGTTCTCTTCCATACATTCTTCTTGCAAAAGAGCCAAGCACAGGCCTGGCAGAGAGTGTATATTCAATAAACATGTGTTGAGTAATGGAATTAATAAGTTTAAGGAGAATGTAGTTTGCATTTCATCAGACAAGTACGCAGAGATAGGACCTTATTTATGTTGAGCATCAATTATCTGCCAGGTACTCACTTTACCTGTGGTTTCTCCTTTAAGAGAATAAAATAATGTCACCCAAAGCTTTACAAAACTTTAAAGTCCAGGTTTATAGTGACCTCAGCTTTTGCAACGTCTGCAACTCTCGTGCCTTCCTTTGGACTCTTCCCTGCCCTCAACGTTTTTGTGTTTAATCACCAAATAAGAAGTCAGAGCAAAATGAAACTCCTTTGAACTTGGGACACTCTTCACATTCTCTTCCGTAAAGAGAACTCCCATATAACCAGAAACCTTGTGGTTTGTCTGGAACTGTTGCAATTGTTCCTTTAGTTTATTAATTCATCATTTTCTAAGAGCTGGCACTGTGCAACATGTGGAAAGAAGACAAGGCTTAGCCAGCGAGAAGCTCAAAATATAGTTCAAATGTGTGTGTGCCCACATTTTGGGAACCCAAAATCAACTGATAGAAAACTAAGGTTTCCTTGGATAGAGCCTGCATAAAATTTCTGCACTTATGCATAAACCTGCATCACAATTGCGATGTAATCTGCAAGTAAACACTGTGTTCTGTGGACACACTCAGAAGAGTGGGCCTAATTCTGTCTTAGAAGCACAGGTAAGAGTGGAACATCATGGAAGTCTTCACAGAAGAAAAGATATGAAAACAGAGCCTTGAAGGCTAAATAGGTTTGTTTCTTTGCTTCTTTGTTTTTCCAGGTAGAAGGGGCCACATAAGCAAAGATGAAGAAACATAAAAGAGCTTCAGTGTGGACTGTTTGAAAGGTGGGAGATGAAGCTGGGGTAGAATACCAGAAGGATTTAAATGATTGTGGCATGATTGGGTTTGTGTTTTGGGAAGACTGTTCTGGCTGCTAGTGTAGACATTGGAATCAAACATGGAAATATGCCTGAACAGGGAGCTTTAGGCCCAGGTGCCTTCTCTTTATCCTCTTCTGCCTCCAAAGACCTGAGAAGGGCTGGATCTTGAAGACTGACATGTGTAAATGCATTGAACTGTTAGAAACTTTTCCCAGGAAATCTATTACAAAGTTCACCATGTTTATTACATTTTAAACAACTTTTTAATATAAGCCTGTCATTTGTAACAACCTGTGAAATTAAACTTTTTTCTTTTTCTTTCTTCTTATGCTTTGTTTTCTTTTCTCTTGATGTTAGAATGAGAAAGAGCACTTGATGAAGAGTCTCAAAGTCTGTGTTTCAGTCCAAAACCTGCCAATAATGCTGGAAAACCTTAGAAGGTCAACAAACCCTCCTGAGGTTAAAATTCTTCACCCCTCAAAAAGACAGACATTCTGAGCCTCCTGCCCCATAAGATTGTTGTGAGTTTCAGACAGGAATGGCTTTTAGGTGAATGCAGCCTAAAAGCCACCATGAGCCAGAGCAAAGGAAGGAAGTTTCCAATTTTCTATAGATATTTCATATCAGACATCATGTAGTTTCAGTATACTTAGTTTCCTTTGATATTATCCATAGCCTTGGCCCTCAAATATTTCACATTCTTAGATTAATTTAATAATAACCTGGCGCTGCTGTGTATGTGCCCTACCATATCCACAGCCAGCTATGAAGACAATAACTTTCTCACCTGAGAACTAAAGACTTACATGGCTATAGCTCCATATTATAATCTACTTAAATTATAAATTATATAGTATCAGACCATCATCTGAACCATTTTAGATCTGAGAGATTTGCCATGTCCTCATACACTGTCTATTATAATCTGATTCTTCTTTCAGTCCACAAATATTTATTAAGCAAACAGTCTGCAAGGTTCCAGCTACAGAGACACTTGGAAGTAGCTAGAAACTAGGAAATCAAGAAGGAGTACGTCTTATACAACGTGGATTCTAGGAGGATTTTGTGGGAAAAAAATTTTAAACAAGATATGTTTTCAGGGTTTCATACTTAATTATTAAAAATTACAATGATTTTCAAAATGTATCTTTGGCAGTGGAGATTATGTTTTGTCTGGTAAACCATCAGCTTTTTCCTTTAGCCAACAGTTCATCTAAAACATTTTGCCAAATCCAGAAGATACAAGAATTTACAGTGAAGTTTGGAGGGTAGGGAACCCAAAATCAACTGATAGAAAACTAAAGTTTCCTTGGATAGAGTCTGCATAAAATCTCTGCACTTATGTATAGACCTGCTCAGAGCAATATCTGTGGAACTGACTTCAAAAGCTCCAAGTGCCAGAAATAACAACTGCCCTAGATCAAGTCCAGGAACAGATATTGGGACTAGAAAGAGGGATTTTCTAAAGATCTGAGTTTCCTTTTTATCTATAATATTGTTGACAAATGGAAATGCTACTATGTGAAACTCTGGCACTTTTTTGGCTATAAAAAAGCCATGTGTACAGTATGAGCTATCATGCTTTATCAAGTCTAAAGAACAGAGAAAGCCATGTGGGTATCTTATAATGGTTAATACCTTCTTAATAAAGTACATTTGTGCATTGATAAGGACTATTTAAAATTTCTAATTAATTATTAAGATTATTTGAATTTCATTTCTCTGTTAAACTAATATCACTGTTCCTGAATAGCATGCTTATGTTTGGGTTCTCATCTTGAGAAAAGTTTGAATTGCCTTAATATTTTGCTAGTCACATAAAGAATTCAAGTACCATGTTTTCAAATTAACCTTGCTTTTGCTTGAAGTCTTTCCTCTAAAACATACATATTCAGCTAAGTAATCTATATTTAGGTATTTA
The DNA here is from genome assembly GCF_000951035.1 of Colobus angolensis palliatus. Classification (NCBI taxonomy): domain Eukaryota; kingdom Metazoa; phylum Chordata; class Mammalia; order Primates; family Cercopithecidae; genus Colobus; species Colobus angolensis. The sequence continues at coordinate 2,948,637 of NW_012111919.1, read as the reverse complement.
ATCTAAATCTATATTTTATTTCAAGCAAATACAGAAAGCATCTTTTAGAAAAGTTATCATGTACCATTCCACAACATAAAATTAATTTTTTCTTTGATAAATCTGATTTTACATATAATGGTTCACTCAAAAAATCAACAAGAAAAATAAAAGATGGGAGAGAAAAGCAACCTGCTGGTGTTATAAGTAAATTTGTAAGGCAGCTAATCCATACCTCTTCAAGAATAATCCTTACCACTTTATGAACCTGGTTTTAGCAATGCTAGTGAGTTAAGTGTAATTTACCTATTACAGTGTAATGGTCATTTTTATTTTCAATAGCTTTAAAATAAAATAGTATGATGATCCAAAAGCACATTTCTAAAAGGATTAGCATGTTGTTGTAAGAATATGGGTTTAAGAATTGGATGGCTAAACTATATGATCTTCTTCTAGGGCTACAGAGAAAAGATTAGCTTGTTTATATTTCCAGCAGCAAGACAGACTCAATACCCTGAGTGATTCTCCCTATAAATACCACTGAAACAGCTAGACAAAATACTTCATTTCCAAGCTCATTTTATTTTATTTTGCATAATTTTTATTAAAAAATATTTAATTGACAAAGATTGAATCTTTCCAAGGTGTACAACATAATGATTTGATATATGTATACATTGTGTAATAATTACCACAATCAAATTAATTAACACATTTATCAACACCCATGACTTTTTCAAAATGAATAGCTGAACTAACAAAAAAGCCAGAGATCTTCAGAGGAAAACAAAAACAAAAACACCTTGGGAATTAAGTGAATACCAAAGTTGGCTAAAGAAAATCACATAAGTAGGAGAAGAAAACATGGGTGACTTTCACTTTAACTTCAGTGTAGGGAAAGCTTTTCTAACTATGACCTGAAATTCAAAGGCAATAAAAGTAGGAAAAAATATTTGTAAAAAGCATCAGAGATAAAGGACTAATATCTCTAGCTTTAAAAAAAGTTCAAAAGTTGAGAGCAAAAAAAAGACCAAAAAGTCTTAGAAAAATGAGCAAAACACAGACAATTCACAGAGCTATGAAAATGACCTTAAACCATAAGAAAGGATGTTTACCCTCACTCATAGTAAGAGAAATGCAAATTAAAACTATACCGAGATACCGTTTCTTACTCAATAGATTGGCAAACATTCAAAAGTGTGACATACACTCTGTTGGTAAGACTGTGGGAAACAGGACGTTTTGTACTTTGCTGGTGGATCTGCAAAATGGGATAGATCCCATATGGAGGGGAATTTGGCAAGTTCTAACAAAACTGCATATGTACTTTTTCTTCAACTCAGAAATACCTTTGCTAGAAATTTACCTAGGGGACATATCTCTAATGATACAGAAATTTATATGCACAATGCTACCCTTGGTAACTACCAAGGGTATAATCACTGAAATCATTTTAATTTATAATTGAAAACTGTTGGAAACTACCTACATGTCGAAGCATAGGAGATTAGTTGCATACACACAACACAGTACTGTGCAGCTATGAAAAAGGAATAAGGATGATATCTATGAAATGTTATGGAGTGACTTTTAGGAAACAATAACTTAAAAAAGCAAAGTGCTAAGGAGTACATATAGTATGCCTAGATTATACCAGCATATACTTATATCTGGAGTAGATATATATAAGACTATATATAGTATGCTATATAGTTTTGTGAAAGGATGAAAGGAAAATAAGAAAAGGTACATATAACTACTTATCATTACAAAAAAGAAATACAAGATGGATTAACCAGAAAATAGTAACCAGTTAGAGGTAGGAAAAATGGAGTGTAAATGGGAAGAAAGAGAATGAAACTTCCTTGACTTTTGAAAGCATGTCATCATTCTTCAAATATAAGAATAAAATTAAGTTAATAAGAATAGGAATGGAGCAGCCAACATCATACTGAATGGACAAAAACTGGAAGCCTTCCTCTTGAAAACTGGAACAAGACAAGGATGCCGTCTTTCCCCACCCCTATTCAACACAGTACTAGGAATCCTAGACAGAGGAATCAGGCAAGTGAGAGGAATAAGAGGCAGCCAAATTGGAAAAGAGGAAGTCAAAGTATCTCTGTTTGCAGATGATATAATTCTATAGCTAGAAAACTCAATGGTCTCTGCTCATAAGCTCCTTGATCTGATACACAAATTCAGCAAAGTTTCAGGATGCAAAATTAATGTACAAAAATCAGTAGCATTCCTGTAAACCAACAATATCCAAGTTGAGAAACAAATCAAGAATGCAATCCCATTCCTAATAACCACAAAAAGAATAAAATACCCAGGAATACAGTTAACCAAGAAGGTGAAAGACCTCTATAATAAGAATTACAAAACACTTCCTCAGAGATAACACAAACAAATGGAAAAACATTCCATACTCATGGATAGGAAAAATCAATATTGTCATAATGACCATACTGCCCAAAGCAGTTTACAGATTAAATGCTATTCCTATCAAGCTACCAATTGCATTCTTCACAGAATTAGGGAAAAAAATCTCCTGGCTCAAGAGATCCTCCCACCTTGGCCTCCAAAGAGTGCTAGGATTACACGTGTGAGTGACCACACCCAGCTAGAGTGGACTCTTAATGCAATATGACTGGTATCCTTATAAGGAAAGAAGAGGAGACACGGAGACAGACATACACAGAGGGAGGATAATGTGAAAAGACATACAAGAACATGTGATGAAGGAGGTAGAGATCAGAGAGATGACCACAAGCCAAGGAATCCCAAGAATTGCTGGCAACATCAGAAACTAAGAGAGCACAGAGCAGATTTTCCTTTGGAGTCTTCAGAAACAGCATGGCCCCAACAACACCTTGATTTTGGACATCTAGCCTAGACAATTGTGAAAGAAAAAATTTATGTTGTTTTAAGCTCTCCAATTTGTGGTAATTTGTTATAGCAACCCTAGGAAATTAATATAAAAGGCAAGTCTGAGTGAGTGAAGTTTATACAGGGTGTACCTTGTACTATTTTTATTTTTTGCAACTTTTTGTAAGTTTGAAAGTATTTCCAAATAAAATGTTTTTTAAAGAGTGTGAAAACAAACAACGCAAATGCAACACAGGGCTTCTAAGAATCTTGCGAGCATTGTCCCAGTGTAGTCTTCCAAAGCTTACGAAAGACAGGGGCTTATCTAGAGATTTTCGAGTGTGACGTTTGCCTAATGGAGAGCATTATACATTGAAACACAAAAAGCTCACAACATTTTCAAAGGAATTTTATCAATTTACACTGAAAACAAGGGATGGCACAAAATGAAAAGAGGCCTTTTTTTGAATTCCCAAACTACAATGGGCAGCTAACAGTCTTAGAAAACTAATCAGCTTGTGGGGAGAAGGGAGAAAAAAGAAAAGAAAACTACTCAGTTTTAAGTACGAGCCATTTCTTATGGAAAAGGAAGAGTGGCTCGGACAGCAGAACCAAGAGCCCAGAGAGGTCACTAAACCTTTCAAAACTTCCTTATCCTTTTTCCACTTTCCAAGATTGTCTTTAATTTGGCCCCCTTCCCTAGCCAACCACCTCCAAATCCAATCTTTCTGACACATTAGTGTCATAGTGCTCTTCCTAAGCCATGTATGTTTAAATTCCTACTCCAGAATTACCAATATCTCCTCGATTTCCTGTAGGACAAATTTCAAAGGCCTTCATTCAACTTATCCAACCTTATCTTCCACCTCTCCCCCTTAGAATTTTCTGACCAAGCAGTAGCGTTTCTTCACTTTTGATCATTCCAATGCTCATAACCTCCAATACTTTTCTTATACTACTTTTTTTAATCCTGGATGGCCCTTGCCTTATTCTATACTAATAAAAATGTTTAATGTGATTTATAGGGCTCATCTCAGGCAGAATCATTAGAAAAAGGAAGAGATATTTAGTCTGCTCTCATAATAATGCTAGTTTCATCAACATTCGGTAATGTCCAGTCTCTCTGTACACATGAATCTAGGCAAATTACTTAGTTAGATTTACAAGTATACCTTGTTCCATAATACTAAGCCAAAAAGGATAAAAGCCATTTGAACATAAATGTCCTGTGATTTTAAAAAATTGGTACATGCGGCACAAATTCCTTTCCATTTACATCTAATGTTATGGCTATTTAGAGCGATAAAAAATTTTTATAAAATGTTCCATATATGTAAGTATACATGGAATTCATATAACTGAAATACCTTTAGAATGTTTAAATCAATTTGCTAATAGATATAAAACTGATTAATCTTCTAAAGCACAGTGAGGTATTCTCCTCTTTTTTACAATACAGAAATCAATTTTATCTCTACAAAACAAAATTAATTTGCATTGCTATGGACAGTGATCATATTCATTACAGGTTAACTTCTACCTCCACAGAAAGTTGATGAAAAGGCAGTCAAAGGAGCACATCTGTTTGCAATCAGACAATTCCCCTAGTGTATAAGTGATAAAACCCAGGCCTCCACTGATACGAGATACATTAATCTCTTTTGCCCATTTCCATGTCTTGGATGATTTTTACTGATGATCCTAATGGGGAACATTACTTATGGGGGAAAAGTAAGCAGGAGTGGTCTCTAGTTGGATGGGCTATGGCTACAGAATGGGGAAAAGGTGGCAGAGTTAAAGCTGAAAAATCTGATGCCCAACTAATGTGCCATGGATGGGCACAGGTGAACCCCCACCAACTTATGGCAGCTTCATGTTCAACCCCTTGATTCTAGGACCTTTCTGTGACTGCAAACAATAACCCTGATTCCTATTTGCCACTCCATAAGAACTTCCCAACACAATCAGAGCACCAAGACATGCTTTACCACAGCCCGTGATGTGGTGGAGATTTTTGAGCTCATTGTGTTCCATTCAACCTAAACCTAAGGTCATAAGACTTTGACTCACACTCACCACCAGACTTCTAGATCAGGATGCTGCTTCCACTTTGGAGGGATTATGGCTGTCTTAAGATATCAAGTGAGAGGTTGTCCCACACAGAGTAGGTTCAGTAGAAGCCAATCAAAAGCTCTGAGGAATGTCAGCAGTACTCCTGCTGAGGAACATGGATGGCATGCTGACCACTGCCCAGGAAACTTCTCATTAGGCAGCTAAGCCCAAGAAAAGTAGCATAGCTCTTTAACCCAGGGAATATTCCAAGGGAGACCAGACACCTGGGTGCACTGGCTTAACTCCTTTATGATTCATGGGGAGTGAATATTCTTGGCTCTTTACTCGAGTGGGACACAAAATGCTCTCCAGTGCCATCTCTTTTTCTTTCCCCATGATCTGTCCCGGTTCCACCACACTCCTCCCTAGTTAGCTGGATCTTCTCCCATTCTCTGTCAGCCCTCCCAGACCAAGGAACTTTCCTAAATTTCTCTCTTACCCATATAGTCTTCTAAATCCATAACCTAGTCATTTTATTTCCTCCCCTTTCACTGAGGCTTAGAGTTTTCAGACACAAAAGCAAGGATTGCCTTCTTTCTGTTTTGTTCTGTTTCCTCCTTTGCTGCAGGGAATGTGGAATGCCTACTTCACTTGGAAGAGAAGGGCCATAAGAACACACCAGAAACATCATGCTTCACATGTGATGTCAAAAGCATGAAGCAGCTGTGAGACACCACTAACACAGTCAAGATGACTGGCAACTTAGTGGCCTCCATCTGCAGCTACATTTAGAGCACATGCTTCCTTTTTAAGGTGCTGTTCATTCATTCATTTACTCATTCAGTCACTCACCAATGATGTTGGCATTTTGAAATTGTATTAAGTTGGTTAATTACTTTGAATGAAGAAAATGTTATGCATAAAATATCAAATAACAAACTTTAGAAAATCACTTTGGAAACAAACATAATATTCAGAGTCCACACAGGTCAGAAATCATAGTGGATGAGCTAGTATCCAAGTTCAAATTGTTAGTTTGAATTGAGCAAATGCTTGTGAAGAACAAACAAAAATATCAGAACCGATGAAAGAACACTAGGTCTTTCAAAGCAGGCAATCGTGATGAAAACAAACTTTCATCTTTATGCAGGTTGGATCAGAGGCATATGCCTCTGAACTAAGTATCTACTTTTGTAAAGGCATTTTTCCTTCAGAGCCTTAAGTACAAGCAAGGGGAACATCAAAGAAGAAAGGAGAACAAAAGGTACTTTTCTTCAGTAGAAAATTGGTTGGTAGGTGGAACTGGGGGCTTTCTTGTTTGAATTTCATCCTCAAGAGCTTGGAAAAACAGGTGAAGTTGTGATGACAACTGCCAATCCCAGCCATAGTTACTATTTGTAGCTATGAATTATGGATGTCCTTGTAAATTTGATTTTAAAACAACAAACAATGTCTTCTCCATAAAAATGCACAAATGCATAATTTTTAAAATTTCTTTTATTTCATTGAAAATTGATTTTGTTCTGCTACTGATATGGAAAAGTTCATGTAAACTCAATGGATCTTGGTTCCTCATCTGTAAAATGGGAGGGTTGGACTAAATGATTTCTACATGTTCTTTCAGAATGATTACACATGTTCATGATTAAAGGGAAAGTCAACATTCATTAATGGAGGATCTTGTGCTGGACACAGGCACTCTTGGTACAAGGGATTACTGGCCTTCGACATATTCTTTCCTCTTGAGTTTCTCTTACTCTTGTGGTCCCTGGTTGATTCCCACTGCTACCATTATGCTGACTTCAGAAGGATTCTGAATACTCTCACACCCAAGGTGAACACAAGCCCTTGCCTTGGCTCTCCCAAACAACAGTTCGATAAAGCTGAAATATTTAAAATGGAAATACACAGAGTAGGTTGCACACATGTAGAATAAACTGGCTTATAAGCTATGACTTACTCTTACTTTGTGATTCACCACACTGATCCCACTCAGATTAGGCCTCTATCTGTCTCTAGGGATAAAAAGACAGTCTTGAGCATGTCTCACCTAAAAGTGTCCTTAGGGAAACACAGAATCCTCAAAACTCAGGCTCAGAGAGATTAAGAAATGCCCAATCAAGTTAGGCCCACCTTATAGTGTTCTGGTCCTATCTGAAGACCTTGCCTCTTCTTGAGATGAAAGATACCAGGAATGGCCATTTGGAAGACCCTATCCTCATTTCCCCACTCCCAAACCACCAGTTCAAGAGTCATGCCCTAGGAGGACTCAGCATGATACCCACATTATATTAGAAGAAAACACAGCAACCCCAGCACTCTTATAATGAAATAATACAGTGAGAAATATATATAAGAAAATGGACCTATGGGCATGGTGGCTCACACCTGTAATCTCAGTACTTTGAGAGGCTGAGGCAGGCAGTCAGTTGAACTCAGGATTTTGAGAACAGCTTGGCAACCTATCAAAACCCTGTCTCTACTGCCCCACAAAAAAATACAAAAATTAACTGGGCATGGTGGTATGTGCCTGTAGTCCCAGCTACCTAGGAGGCTAAGGTGGGAGGATGGCTTTAGCCCAGAGGGTAGAGGTTGCAGTGAGCTAAGATCTTGCCACTGCACTCCAGCCTGGGCAGCAGAGCCAGATTCTCCCTCAAAAAACAAAAATGGACCAACTTATACACTGGGGTAATTGCTCTAATTGAGACATATTAGCCAAGATTAGAGTTGGTACATGTAAGAGAAAACCAAAATAAGGGTAGGATAAACAAAATTAATAAACCTCTATCCCTCAAGTAAAAGAAGCTCCAAGGTACATAGTCCAAGGCTGGTATGGCAGCCTCATAGTGTCAGTCTTGGGATTGTTCTTTCTGCCCCACCACCTGTAATGCAGATCAAATTTACAAGGGCATCCATTATTCATAGCTACAAATAGTAACTAATTTGGATGGTAGAGCTCCAGCCAACATATCCACACTCCAGGCAGTGTGAAAAAAGGGGAGGCAGAAAGACAAAAAGAGTCAGAGCCAGATATCTGTCCTCCTTTTGAGGTTTCTCAGAAGTCCCGTTCAGCGTCTATTTGGATTTTGTTGGTCAGAACTTGGATGCTTAGACACAAGAAGGTTGGAAATTGGGCACACTGGCACTCCAGATAGTAGCAGGAATATTTTAGTGGGGAAAGAGGGGAGAATGGATGTTGGATTGTCTGTGAATTTGCTGTCTCTGCCTCAGCAAGTGTATACAAAGTACAGTGAGAACACAGGAGGGTGCCTGGGACAGGCAGAAAAGGACTCACTGAAAAGGGATCATTTGAGCTAAAACAAAAAGAACTAATTAGCCTCCTGAGTTCACAAAGAACATCCCTGGCCACACAAATAGAGTGTGGTAAAGACAGAGAGGTCAGAATATAGCTTGTAGGGAAACTCTAGGTAGTTTAGACTCTTGAAGGAGGGAGATAAGACCAGAAGGGGAGATTAGGACCAGATGATGAAGATCTCATAAGCTGGAGAGAGAAGCATGTGTTTCATCTTGCAGGTAAGAGGGAGCTGATTAGCAATTTTCAGCATGAGACTGACACTGTCTGATTTTTACAACTAAAAGATCTTTCACCACCTACTCTAGGATGCGTCTATCAGTGAGAGATGCAAGGGGAATTCTGTCTCATCCCAAATGGGTCACCCCAATAGAGAGCCACTAATAGATGCTAAGAACATCTCTGGTGGTGACAGAAATAGGAAAGAGGAGCAAGGCAAATAACTGGGACTCCCTTGGAAATAGAACACACACATACACACACACACACACACACACACACCAAACAAACCCAGTTTAGACACACTCCAAATCTGCAGAGGTCTAACGGTAAACACTGGGGCTTGAATAAACTAAAAAAGGGAAAAGATTAAGAGACGGATTTTAAAAAGTAACAATTTAACTCTGATCTATTCTTTTGTTCTGTCTTTTGTAGATCAGTCTTCTACCCCTGCCCGCCCACACACACTTCAATCCTATCTCACCCTTAACATAATGGACAGCCAATTTTTTAATCAAAAGCAATTTTTAGGATCAAAGAGAAACATATTTCTAGGCGGGTAGCATATTAGTTATATCTTGTAACATCATATGGTGAGGAGTAGTCAACTAAAATTAGAGATGATATTCACTGAAATTCGCAAAAAATCAAGTGCCTCCAAATCCAGGGGGGAAGGAAATGGAATCTTTTTTCTTGTGGGGTATTTTTCTCAAGTACTACCGGAAGTGCTAATGAGAGACAGGCCTCCTTGCCATCCAGTGACAAATGTAATAGGTCACATGAAACCACAGAAAATGAGTCTATTTAAAAATGTCAGATACAACACTAAAGAAAACCTTAGTCTTGTATTTTTTCCTCTTGATCATGGTCTAATAGAGACAATTCAGAAATTATTTCTTCTGAACTTGGTGATATTCATGATTGAAATCATGTTGCTAATGGTAACAGTGTGTAGAATTATTACACGGAAAGTACTAATAATGTAAATCATATGATCCATAGTTGCAGTTCCCCTATAGATTATTTTTTTCTAGGCATATTTGACTCCTCCGAGGTTAGAAACAAATCTCAGATTTGTACTAACAGATAGAGAATTGGGGTTTAAAAGAACAAAATTAGAGCATTCACCGAATTTTCACTTATGCCAGTTTCCCCATGTAAAATAATAGCAATGTAATGCAGGTGGCATTAAACAAAAAACACTGTTTTCAGATAGTTTTGGCATTTGATATATTTTTGCTTAGATCTATCTATGAGAAATGTGAAAACAATTATAACATTACATGAGTACTTGTTAAATCAAAGGCACAACTCAATCTTTGATGTAAACAATATAATGCTCACTCTGGAATCTTTAACTTCTTAACTACGTTTTCAAGAAAAAGTTAGTTTTTTTCCCTATTTAGAAGAATTTTAAAAATTATATTTATATTTCATACTGTTTGTATACCTATTAGGTCTTGGAAACTATCTTTCTCCTCTGTAAGAAACACTTAAAAAAAAAAGCTTGGTAGAAATTTTTATTTTTAAAAGTTATCTTATTTTATTTTAAAAAATTATTTATCTTTCACTTTCGTGGGCATATAGTAGGTGTATATATTTATGGGGTACATGAGCTATTTTGATACAGGCACTTAATGTGTAACAATCATATCATGGTAAGTGGGGTCCATCATTACAAACATTCATTATTTCTTTGTTACAAGCAATCCAATTATACTCTTTTAGTCATTTTTAAGTGTACAATACATTATTGTTGACTGTAGACACCCTGTTGTGCTATTAAATACTAGAACTTATTTATTCTATCTATTTATATTTTTGTACTCATTTACCAACCTTCTTCCTCCCTCCCCCATCCACCACCTACTACCTTTCTCAGACTCTGGTAACCATCCTTTTACTCTCTATCTCCATAAGTTCAATTGTTTTAATTTTTAGCTCCCACAAGGAAGTGAGAACATGCAAAGTTTGCCTTCCTGTGCCTGGCTTATTTCACTTAACATAATGACCTCCAGTTCCATCCATAATGTTGCAAATGACAGGATCTCATTCTTTGTACTGCTGAATAGTACCCCATTGTGTATATGGTACCACATTTTCTTTATTCAATTGTCTGTAGATGGACACTTAGGTTGCTTCCAAATATTGGCTATTGTGAATAGTACAGAAATAAACATAGGAGGGCAGGGATCTCTTCAATATACTGATTTCCTTCCATTTGGGTATATACCTAGCATTGGGATTGCTGGCTTACATGGTAGTTTTATTTTTAGTTTTTTGAGGAACCTCCAAACTATTCTCTGCAGTGTTTGCACTAATTTATTTACATTCCCACCAAGATTGTATGAGGGTTTCCTTTTCTCCACATCCTTGCCAGCATTTGTTATTGCCTATCTTTTGGATAAGATTCATTTTAATTGGGTTGAGATGCTATCTCATTGTAGTTTTTCACATAAAACAACTAGCTCAGGTAGAAGTAAATCATGGTAGTTTTCATTTGCATTTATGTAATGATCAGTGACACTGAAACAACACTTATTTTTCTTTTCCTTTTTTTTGTACAAATGTATGCGATATATGTGCAAGTTTGTTATGTGCATAGATTGTGTAGTGGTCAAGTCAGCACTTTTAGGGTATCCATCACTTAAATAATATACATTATATCCATTAACCAACTCTTCATCATCCTCCCTTTTCTCACCTTTGGACTCTTCCAAGTCTCTATTATCTATCATTCCACTATTTACAACAATGTGAACAAATTTTTAGCACCCAATTATGAGTGATAATATGCAGTATTTGTCTTTCTATGTCTGTCTTGTTTCACTTATGCTAATGAAATCCAATTTCATCAGTGTTGCTGCAAATGACATGATTTCATTTTTATGCCTGCATAGTATTCCATTGTGTATATATACCACATTTTCTTTATCCATTCATCTGTTGATGTAACTTAGGTTGATTCCATGTCTTTGCTATTTTGCAGTGTATCAATAAACATATGGGTGCAGATATCTTTTTGATATGTTGACTTCTTTTCTTTTGGGTAGATGCCCAGTAGTGAGATTGCTGGGTTGAATGGTAGTTCTATTTTTAGTTCTTTGAGAAATCTCCATACTGCTTTCCATAGAGGCTGTACTAATTTTCATTCCCATGAACAGTGTATTAGCCTTTCCTTTTCTCCACATCCTCAAAATATTTATTATTTTTGAGAGATATTTATAAAGATATATGATGTCATTCTCCTTACCAGTTATTTTTATCTGTTTTAAGGACTGATAAAATTAGAATTTGAAAATGTCAAACCAGAAAAAATGTCTTTTTTTATATTAATGAATTTCTAGAACTATGTCCCAAAGCTGATGGGTATACAGCAATGGGATTTCCTCAAAGAAATAGAGCTGTAATAGAGAAATTTTTTTGACCAAAGACTTGACATCAAATGAATCATGACTGTCTGCAAAATTTGTCATATAACAAATAGCAGATTTTGCATATAGCAAAGGCACAGCTATAAATCTTTAAAATAATAATTTAAATAACAAAAATTGTGTTTCCAGTTGCATAAAAGGTACTTACACATTATTTGTTCAAAAGATGTTACTATATCATATTTAGATGTACATTATTTATTATATGTTGTATGCTATATATAATACAATATTTAAAGGTACATACAAAGGATATATACCTATATATTTGATATGTCCTGTATTAGGCACTTTTGCTAGCAAAAAATCCCGAAATCTCAACAATTTACAACAATAAAGATTTATTTCTTGCTCCCATTACATGTCCTTCCCAGGTTGGCTGCACCTCTACTCTGCATCTTCATCTTCTTCATTCTGGGACCCAAGACAAAGGAACACCCTAATCTGGGACATGCTGATCTTGAGGCAGAGAGAAAAGAGGAATGGCAGAATTTCACAATGGCAGAATCCCACAGTGAACCATCTGTTAACATTTCATTGTCTATAACAAGCCACAAGGCCAAGCTTGATGTCAATGGTGCACAAAATACAATGTCTCACTGGGAAGGGCAGAAAATTACTGGGAGTAATTTTATTGTTTAAAAGACTTCCTGAAAACATAGTTATCCAAAGCACAGATCACCCAATTATCTCCACAGGACAACGATCACTCAACTGAACAAATGTGCTTACTTATCAAATGACTGTTTACTCGTCAGTACATCCGAAAATGGGATATAATCAAAGCAAAGCCCAAAGGAACATTCACCGCTGGAAGATTTATATTTACAAATAGGACCCAGGTTAGAAAAAAGGAATCCCAAGGAAAGGTAAAGAGAAGAATCATACATTTTTTAAAAAGTCAGTATTAAATTTAATAAGAGAAGCTTATAGAACTAATATGTAAATTCAAAAACTGTTTCTACTGAAAATCTTAAAAATACACAAATATGGCTGGGCACACGCCTGTAATCCTAGCACTTTGGGAGGCCAAGGTGGGCAGATCATGAGGTCAAGAGATTGAGACCATCCTGGCCAACATGGTGAAACCCTGTCTCTACTAAAAACACAAAACTTAGCTGGGTGTGGTGGTGCGTGCCTGTAATCCCAGCTACTCGGGAGGCTGAGGCAGGAGAATTGCTTGAACCCAGGAGGCGGAGTTTGCAGTGAGCCGAGATCACGCCACTGTACTTCAGCCTGGTGACAGAGTGAGACTTTGTCTCACAAACATTAAAAACAGTTTTTAAAATAATAATGTGTACAAACATAAATCATTATTTAATCTTATCAAGTGGGGAAATAGGTGACATCACAAAAGCACAAAAGTTGGAAATGCTAATGGAGTAACCACAAATATATTTAAAAGTTGAAAGATTCAAAAACAACTATTTTGTTCAACTCTAAGCAAATAAATTTGAGAACCTGAATTAAAAGGGTGATTTTTAAAAAAATATAAACTTCCAATAATCCCAATATTATTTAAATTTTTCCAAAGCATAGAATATAAAAGAAGGGAAACTTCTAAATTATTTATATGAAGCTAGTATAATATTAGTAACAAAAATCCTAAAAGAAAGCCACAAATATATCATACTTTAAAATATCAGTATAAAAGCCTATATAAAATATTAGCAAATAGAATATAGAGCCATATTAAAATAACATTTTATGATTTTTATATTTTTTAGGGGCCCCCAAAATAAGTACCCTTCATTCCTGAGTTCCAAAAAAAAAAAAAAAAAACTGAATCATCAGCCTAGGAAGAAAGCATCTGGAGACCAAAATGTCCCTTTATTTCTGATAAAAGCTATATTACGGTCCATAGCTAGAATGAGAGTCAAAAGGGCCTGCAAAGAAAACCTCAGAATTAGACAGACTTACCTAGGCAGTCACAGACAATGTTCTCCTGGGTTGGAGACTTTCCCAGGTTATTCTTAGATCCTGGGTAAACGAAGACCTCCCACTCCCTGGGAGAAGCTAGCTCTAAGAAGACAACAGATTATTTAAGCAGTCGCAGTTATTCTTCCAAACTTTAGATATCAGACAAGTCACTCCATTTTCCCTGAGGCAGGGTAAGGAAGGGATTGAAGCCAAGATTGTTCCACTAACTGAAGTCACTCAACATAGAAAGAAACATTGGAGATCAGGTATACTGTTTCGCACCTGTAATCCCAGCATCTTGGGAGGCTGAGGCAGGAGTTTGAGACCAGCCCAGAAAACAGCGAGATCCTGTCTCTACAAAAAAGTTAGAAATTATCTGGGTGTATTGGTGCATACCTGTAGTCTCAGCAACTTAAGGGGCTGAGGTGGGAGGATCTCTTGAGTCCAGGAGTTAGAGGCTATACAGTGAGATATGATCATGCCACTGCACTCTAGCCCAGTACAGAGTGATAATCAATCTCCAGAAAACAAAAAAAGAAACACTGAGAATGGAAAATATAGTCCAACTTGTTAGTTCTTTTTTTTCTTTCTTTTTAAAAAGCTCACTTGGTTTAACCATTACCCTATGGTCTATATCTGTCAAGAGACAGACTCCTCAGGAGAGTCCTGCCCCTACCCTCCACAGACTCCACACCAAGAACTGTCCTGTGGGTGTCCTTCAGGAACTGCTGATGGGCAAGATGGCTATTGCCCCCTGAAGGCTATGAACTGGCTTAGAACACATATTTGATAAATCCAAGGTCATCCTGTGCTCAAGACTGGAATTTTATTCCCCATTTTGTTGTTCATTTTAAATTTTGTCCTTGCTGTGTTGTCTCAAATAACCTATCAGAGCTTCTGCAATGAGATTAAATGACAACGTCAAGGTACTCCCTTAGTAAAATGTAAACACTTATTGTGCCCTGGAAACTTCAGGTTGGAACCATGAGGATGCAGTCAGCCAAATCCGTTTTTAAGAGGTTGAATATCTACTGGATATTAGAAGGTATCAGAGTTATTGTTAATTTTGTGAAGTGTGGCAATGGTATTGTTGTCCTACTTTTTAAAGTCCTTATCTGTTTAAGATTCATACTGATGTATCTAAAGTTAAAATAATATGATACCTGAATTTTGCTTTTAAATATTCCAGCAAACAAACAAAAAATAGTGATGTGAACATACTGCAGATGTAATAAGTAAATTATCTTGAGATTCCAAGAGCCTAAGTCTGCTAAGGAAACTTAGGACAGTGATATTTGAGGATTAAAATATGTGTAGGAACTTTCTGGGCTAAAAGGGATAGGGTAATCATGGAAAAGAATAGTATCCTAGGCAGACAGCATAGGCCGTGTAAGGGTACAGAGGTTTGGAAAAGAATATTGAAACAGACAAAACAGAGCTCAGGGCAATTCTGTGGCAGAAACTGTGCGCAACCCTAATAAAAACATTTGAGATAAAAGTGTTATTAGTCGTGATTTTACAGAGTTGGGACAAGTCCAGTTTTCTTCACTGGCTCATGCTTTTTCAGACTATTTTATGTATTCGTTAAATTAATCTCTTCATCTAAAATGCAAGTTTCTCCCCTTTATGCAAATACTGTCTTTCAAGGCAGAGTTCAAGAATGCTCTTCAGTCAAAAGCCCTTCTTTTTTTTTTTTGAGACAGAGTCTCACTCTGTTGCCCAGGCTGGAGTGCAGTGGCATGATCTCCGCTCACTGCAAGCTCCGCCTCCCGGGTTCCCGCATTCTCCTGCCTCAGCCTCCCCAGTAGCTAGGACTACAGGTGCACGCCACCACACCCGGCTAGTTTTTTGTATTTTAGTAGAGACGGGGTTTCACCATGTTATTCAGGATGGTCTCGATCTCTTGACCTCGTGATCCGCCCACCTTGGTCTCCCAAAGTACTGGGATCACAGGCGTGAGCCACCATGCCCGGCCCCAGTCAAAAGCCCTTCTTAGCCATTTATAGTTTGCTGGACTGTCATTCTTCTGACTTTTACAAGTGTACTCTTCAATATAGTTCTTTATGATGAGCTGGTCAATAGAGTGAGCACAGTTTTACATGGGCTAATACCTTCTTGACTAGAAGGAGTTTTCTCAAACCAAGCCTAGCACAATGCTTAGGATGTTATAGGACTCATCACATGGGGGCATTCTCCAAACAGGAAGTGAGCCACATCCACACATGGGCTGCCAAAAAGTTAATGTACCTACTCAATCGCCACAGACACTCATTGAAGCTGATATATCAACCTCACCATCTTGGGAAAAGAAAGAAGCAGAAGGAAGGAAGGAAGGAAGGAAGGAAGGAAGGAAGGAAGGAAGGAAGGAAGGAAGGAAGGAAGGAAGGAAGGAAGGAAGGGAGGGAGGGAAGGGAGGGAAAGAAGGAAGGAAGGTGAGAGGGAGGGAGGGAGATGGGGAGGGGAAGAGGAAGGGGAGGGGAAGGGGAGGGGGAGAGTGAGGGAAGGGAATGAATGTGCTTCCCCATTTCCCTGATGTTACACAAAAGGAATGACTCCAAAATTTTAATAATATTAGAAATTCACATTTTAAAAAGATTTTAGTTTAACTCTGTGAATTTCAGCTAAGAATTCTAAAGCAAACCATGAATGAAAATGGAATCTAAGAATGGATTTGAACCCTGTGCTACAGTGTACCTATATTTTGGTGATTACAAACTGACTGTGAAAAGGCAGGCAAACGTGAGACCACTTTAAAGGTATCTAAATTCAAGAAAGCAAAAGTGTAACAGAGAAACCATAATAGTATTTTGGCAACAGCTAGTGCTCTGAAGCTTGGGATTCTCTAGCTAATATCATTCATTTGTTTCCAAAACAGAAATGGTCTGAGCCTTCATTTAGTTGATTTATTAGTTTCCTATAGTTGCTGCAACAAATTATCACAAATTTAGCCCTTAAAACAACACTAATGTATTATCTTACAGACAGCTCTGGAGGTCAGAACTTCAAAAATGGTTTTAATGGGTTAAAATCAAGATGTTGATAGGCCTGTGTTCCTTCTGGAAGTTCTAGAGGAACATTCACTTCCTTGCTTTTTCCAGCAATTGGCTGCCTGCATTCCTTGGTCTGTGACCACTTCCTCCACCTTCCAGCCAGCAACATAGAATCTTCCAATCCCTCTCTTTGACTGACAGCTGCCTCCACCACCACATCTCCTTCTCTCACCATGCTTCCAACATCACAGTATCATCTCTGATTCTGCCTCTCCCGTGTCCCTCTTTCACAAACCCTTCTAGTTATATTACGCCAACTTAGAAAATCTTGGATAACCTCTCCTTTTCAAGATCCTTAACACTTCTTAATCACATCTGCAGAATCTTTTTTGTCACATAAGGTAGCATCGCACGTTCTAGGGATTAGGACATGGACATCTTTGGGGTGTCATTACTCAGTCTACCACAGTTAGATAGGTGGATGGTATGGAAAAGTGTTTTGTGTATGAAAAATTCCATTCTCATTTTACTGGGGAATATAAAGTCTCCATTAAAAAATAAAAAGGAATGATTTGTGAAAAGTCCTATAACAGCATTATTAACCCACAAAAGCTTTGTTGAATTGACAATAAGTTCCCGAGGAATCCAATAAAATGGGAACATACTGTACTCTAAAGGGATATTCATCTGCAGCTAGTCCTACAAATCTCTACTTTGTTTTTAATTTATAGAGATAGTTGAACTACATCTCCCATATTTTTCTTATCCTCACCCTACCTTGTCCTGCCACTAAAAGCTTCTTTATGATGTGGTTTCATTGAGGAGAGCTAATGGGTCATATCATGGATTAATACAAAACATTTGGTGTTGCAGTTATACTAAATGGTGAATTACCTTGGAAGTCTTAAAAATATGATTTTAGTTTCTCTCTATAATATATATAAACACATATATACAAATGTATGTGAGTATATACATATATGGTATATAATTTTTGACGGCAGGAACATCTAAATGTTGGTGTTTGCCAAGTTTTCTTATTCATTTTACAAGCCAAGTGCATGTATGAAGGCAGTACTATCAATGAATAGTCTGCCAACAAGAATCTCCAAGTCTCACAGCTCAAGTGTGCTGGCTTTCAGGACCATCTATCTCTTTGAGTCTTAGCATAATTAAATACCAGGAGGAACAGCTTAGCTATAATATGGGAGTTAAATATGACTTTGTCATTTTTTAGCTATTATCGCTATTCTGTGCAGATTTTTAAAGACTAAAGTAATACACATTTATAAATTTAGAAAAGAATGGATTTTGATTTTTAATTTATGCTTAAGATGAATCATTATGTGATCTGTTTTCTGACCCAATGTGTTTGAAAAAAGAATTAATGTGGATCTCAGGGTATGCCAGTACCATTTTATGGAGGGCTGCATTAAATAATCATGTTTTAAAGCATTTATAATTATCCCTATTTATAAATGTATAAATAAGAAAATTCAGTATTAGAGCCAGTGGGAAACCATAATTCAAAATTCATTAACATTTGTGACTCGTGGTCTGATCTCTAAAGTATACATTGAAGAGGAATCTTTGTCTTCTGTACTTTGAAAAAAGGTCTTTATTTTTTTCTCTCATCTCTTTGTTCTTTCTTTCCTTTTTCTTCCTCTTTCTGCCTTTCATATAAATCATCAACCACACATACTAATTCAACAGATGTCTAAACCAGGAGTCTCCACTTTCTGTAGAATGGAATAATAAGGAGGAGGCGAACATTTTTGATTAATGAGCACAGGTCCTTCTAGCATTCTAATATCCACCAGATTATTCTCTCCTACCATGAAGATCTGAATATTACCCATTTCTCTGGATTGCTGTTATTGTGACATCATCAGCCTTGCTATGAAGTGTCCCTGACTAATCCCTCACCCCCAATAATGTTCTCCAGCAATTGTGGCAGTTCCTAGGAGTTTCCTTCAAGGGTCTCTGCATAGTTGATCTCAGACATATGAGGAATGCAGCATTTTTCCTCTCTTTCTTCTCAATGAAATTGCTCATGAAATGCCAAAAGTTTCTGTACTATCTCCACTGTAATTCCCTCCCTGTAAGTGCTGCACGTGGTTGGTGGTTGATAGACCTCTGAAGTCATTTCATGTTTGCAGGACACTTTACTGGATTTCTCTGTTCTACAAGAGGCAGCTTTCTCCCTTCTGCTATATTCCTTGGTACCAAAACCTGTCACAGTGGTTCCTGTCACAAAGGATTGCCTTGGGATCCCAAAATCTCTCCTAGACTGTGAGGAAAAATTATTTCTTTCTTCTTGCTGCTAGAGCTTTCTCTCCACAGGACTCAGACATGAGTCCATATGGATTGGGCAAAGAGGGGCTGTTTATGTCTGAGACCATCATCCTCAACTTGCCCTCAAACTTCTTTGCCCCTTCTAGACCCTTGTAAACCATTTTGCCATTTCACTGTCAAGTCACAGAACTTGATATGCAGCAGATATTATTATTTGACAGAAGTCTCTCCTTCTGGTCATTTGCACATTCCTTGACATTTCATAATTAGCCTATTTTATATGTCTCAATTTACATTGTGGAGCTTCCTTTTCATAACTTATTTCCTATCACCCAATTATGAAGTTAAATAATCAGGAAACCCTTCATTGCATCTTTTTGTGGCCACTGCTAAACCAAATGAAACGGGCAGTCAGCCCTTCATGGCTTTTATAATGAGTCCTCGGATACCCCTGGAGTAGGTAAGGATGTATCAGGAGGCTCTCTGCTGGAAATAACACAACACAACATAAACTGACTTAAAAATAGGGCTTTCTTGGCTCACACAACTGGAATGTCCAGAGAGTAGCAGATGATCAGAACCCCGCCTCCACTTCTCTGTGATTCTCTCCATGTCTTACTTCTCCCTATTTTAACTTTGCATCATGGTTGCAAATAAAGTTTGCATGCATAACTTTACATCAATGTCTGCAGCAATTTTAGGCATCACATTCATACAGCACATTATCTGGAAAGACAAAGAACACAACTTTTGTGACATCCCACGCTTCACCCTGACAGAATGGGCTTAGGTTATAGATCAAGCCAGGAACTAGTGAGTAAATCCAGGGAAGAGGAATATGATAACTGATTAAGCCAATCAAGGGCTGTCCCAGAGCTAAACACATGAGCTTCTTGGGAGAAAAAATAAGTATTATTAAAAAGGAATAAGAGGGCCAGGCGCAGTGGCTGACACCTGTAATCCCAACACTTTGGGAGGTCAAGACAGGAGGACTGTTTGAGTCCAAGAGTTTGAGATCAACCTGGGAAACATAGTGAGACCTTATCTCTAAGAGAAAAAAAATTATCCAGCCTTGGTTGCTTGCACCTGTAGTCCTAGTTATTCAGAAGTCTGAGGTGGGAGGATTCCTTGAGCCCAAGAATTGGAGACTTCAGTGAGCCATGATTATGCCACTGCACTCCAGCCTGGATGACAGAGACATTGTCTCAAAAAAAAAAAAAAAAAAAAGGAGAGGTAGGGTGGGAATAGATAACTAACCAACAGAAAAAAAAATGTCCACCATGTCACCCATTGCTTCAGTTTTGTTTATTCAAATGCCATACTGTCAGTCAAAATGTCACTTTCTATTCCATTTCTTAGCTGGAACTATGCTCAGCTTTGCTATCCAACCAAATACACCATACAGTATTACACATTTCTCTGTGTGCCTGTATTAGTCCATTCTCACACTGCTATAAAAATACTACCAGAGACTGGGTAATTTATGAAGGAAAGGGGTTTAATTGACTCACAGTTTCACGTGGCTGTGGAGGCCTCAGGAAACTTACAATCACGGTGGAGAGGCAGAATGAGAGAGAGAGAGGACAGGGGAAACTGCCAAACCCCTTGAAAGCATCAGATCTTGTAAGAACTCACTCACTATCAGGAAAACAGCGTGGGGGAAGCCACCCCATGGTCCAATCACCTCCCACCATGTCCCTCCCTCGACACGTGGAGATTACAATTCAAAATAAGATTTGGGTGGGAAGTCAGAGCCAAACGCTCTGTGCCTTACACTAAGTGCCTTACACTAAGATCTATATTAGATTTCGATAGATTTATTTAGTATTAGGAATAACAATTACAATAATAAACCAGTATTTTGAGTTGAATATAAATCAATAATGAATTAGAGCAACTAATTTAACTGCATGGTTTTTACTCCTAAAATTAGCAGCATTTCCTAAAATTTACAGTTTTAAAGAAAACTTTAAAATGCTTAAAAATTCCAGCCAGGTGTGGTGGTTCATACCTGTAATCCCAGCACTTTGGGCAGCTGAGGGGGCGGACAAGTTGAGCCCAGGAGTTTGAGACTAACCTGGGCCACAGTGCAAAACCCTATCTATACTAAAGATAGAACAAATTATCTGGGTGTAGTGGTGTGTGCCTGTAGTCCCAGCTACTCAAGAAGCTGAGGTGGGAGGATCACTTGAGCCCAGGAGATCAAAGCCGTAGTCAGCTGTGATCGCACTACTGCTCTCCAGCCTGGGAAACAGGAGTGAGACTCTGCCTCAAAAAATAAAAAACAAAAATAAATAAATGAATGAAATACTTTAAAATTCCATGTAGGTATTAAATAACAATCCAAAATAATACTCCAGAGAGAGTGTCAAGGGAGCATATGATTATCTTATGATAATTTAGAAAATATGAGCCTTGAGTTCAGAATGAAAGCAAGAGGCATGTAAGATTAGAGTATTTAAGGATTCTCCCAGTCTCCTTATCCCACATTTATTTCCTAGTTTCATGCGGCTCTCTTCTCAACATTACCTAAGACAGAATTTTTCCTCCCTGCACAGTATAAAGTAATGCACCACTGTGGCAGCACATCTCCAAAATGACCCCCAATGGCCCCAGCCTTTTAGAATTCACATATCTACATAAATAGCATATAGAAGTGATAAGTGATTCATTTCACTGAGGGAATGATGCAGTATGCCAATTCTGAGATTAGGTTATAAAAGACTATGGCTTTCATCTTGGGGGCTCTCTCTGTATTCTCTATCTCTTCCTCTGATGGAGGAAAGCTGCTATATTTCAAACAGCACTGTGGAGAGGTCCTCATGGTGAAGAACTGTGGCATAGGGCCAGTGAGGAAGTGTGACCTGCCAACAACCAAATAATCTAGTCTTGCTTCTTCAGCCCCAGTCAAGGCTTGAGATGCTGTAACCCTGAGCAACTGGCTTAACAGGAACCTCATGAAAGATTTGGCTAGAACCTCTCAGCTAGGCTGCTACTTGTGTCCTGACCCTTTGAAATTGTGTAAGATAATAAATGTTTTATGTTTTAAGCTGGTATATTTTGGTGCAATTGGATAAAGAGATAATTAATGCACTCCTTGCTCTATGTTTCTAACCTTGCCTTTTAATTCTCCTTGTACTGTCATTATATATTAATTTCTTTAGTTTGTTTATTGTCTGTGAGAACAATGACATTTCTCTTTGAGTTGCTTTTGTATTCCCAGCCTGGAAGGGTGTTTGGAATGTAACAGATAGTCAATAAAAAATGGATGAGTAACGAGAGTCTAAAATTTTTATGCAAGAGATGATAGCTTTTCATTTACTGTTTTTAAATCAGTGTACAGTGGTCTGACTTTATGGCCATTTGTGATTATAGTAGACATCTTTGTGGAATGTCTGCCCCATTCACTATGATCCTCTTACTTACGGAAAAAGTCAATATGACCGCAAGCACTTGCCATTGACTATTGGATGATTGCTGGATACCAGACCTGCTATGTTGGTGACTGGATCATGAGGGATCTGCCATTATGAATGGATTAATCCATTCATGGACTAAGAGATTAATGGGCTAATAGATTAATGGGTTATCAAAGGAGTGGGACTGGCAAGAAGGCTCTCACCAGATTCATTCTCTTGACCTTCGCCTTCTCAGCCTCTGAAACTATAAGAAATAAATTTGTTTTTATATTTATTTATTTATTTATTTATTTTTGAGATGGAGTCTCGCTGTGTCACCCAGGCTGGAGTGCAGTGGCACCATCTCGGCTTACTGCAAGCTCCACCTCCTGGGCTCACGCCATTCTCCTGCCTCAGCCTCCCCAGTAGCTGGGACTACAGGTGCGAGCCACCATGCCCGGCTAACTTTGCTTTTGTATTTTTTGTAGAGACGGGGTTTCACCGTGTTAGCCAGGATTGTCTTGATCTCCTGACCTCGCGATCCACCTACCTCGGCCTCCCAAAGAACTGGGATTACAGGAGTGAGCCAATATGCCTGGCCCAACAAATTTGTTTTTAAAATAAGTTACCCAGTTTCAGGCCAGACACACTAACTCACACCTAGGCAACATGGCAAGACTTCATCTCTAAATATGTGTGTGTGTGTGTGTGTGTGTGTGTGTGTGTGTGTGTGTGTGTGTATGTATATATACCACTACAGACTGATATAAATATATAAAAATTAGCCAGGCATAATGGCACATGCCATAGTCCCAGCTCTTCAGCAGGCTGAGGCAGGAAGGTAGCTTGAGTCCAGGAGTTCAAGGTTACAGTGAAAAATGAAAAGGAAATGAAATAAAACTTATAAATTTCCCAGTTTTAGGTATTCTATTACAAGCAACAGAAAAGGGGCTAAGACAGAAAATTGGTACTGGATCTGAATATTTGTCCCCCCCAAAACTCATTATTGTAGTCTGTTTGTGTTGCTATAAAGGAATACCTGAGGTTATGCAATTTATAAAGAAAATTGGTTTGTTTGGCTCATACCTCTGTAGGCTGTACCAGAAGCATGGTACTGGCATCTGCATCCGGTGAGGACCTCAGACTGCTTCTACTTATGGTGGAAAATGAAGGAAAACTGGTATGTAGAGACTGCACATCAGTAGAAAGCAAGAGAGAGAAGGGAGGAGGTGCCAGGCTCTTTTTAACAGCCAGCTCTCGTTGGAACTAACAGAGTAAGAACTCATTCACTCCTGGGAGCATGGCACCAAGCCATTATGAGGGATCCACACCCACAACCCACAACCCAGACACTACCCACCAGGCCCCATCTCCAACACTGGGGACCACATTTGAATCTGAGACTTGGTGGGGGCCAAAGAAACCATATCCAAACCATAGCATTCATGTTGAAATTTATTTCTTCTTATTTTAAATATTTGTTTTGTTTTTTATTTTTGTGGCTACATAGTAGGTGTATATATTTATGAGGTCATGTTAGAATTTATTCCCCAATGGGAAATATTAAAAGATGGGACCTTTATGGTGTGATTAAATCATGAGGGCCCTGCCCTCATGGATAGATTAATTCATTCATAGATTAATGGATCAATAAGTTACTGAATTAGATTAATGGGTATCCTGTGAGGGAAACTGGTGGCTTTACAAGAAGAGAAAGAGAAACCTGAGCTAGCACACTCAGCCCCATGGACAAGTGAGGCCCTCTCTCTTCAGAGAGTCTCCGCCTGCTTTCACCAGGTATAACCCCTAGATCTGGGACTTCTTAGCCTCCATAACTGTAAGAAATATTTTTTTTCTTTATAAATTAGCCAGTTTCTGGTATTCTACTATAAGCAACAGAAAATGGACTAGGACAAGACCTGAGCTGAGCCAATCAGAAATTCTCCCCTGGGTATTAGGAATTAAAATCAACAGAGGGAGAAAAAAGAATCTCTGCGTGGCTGTCCCTCTGCATCAATCTGGACAGGCCGTGTTGCACTGTGTTAAGAAACAACAACAACAACCTCCAGAGCCTTAAGCAACAAAGGTTTATTTCTTATCACAATATGTGTTGCTGTGGTTTGGATATAGTTTGTCCCCAAGAAATCTCATGCTGAAATTTGATCCCCAATGTGGTGATGTTGAGAAGTGGGGCCTAGAGGGAGGTGTTTGGGTCATGGGGTGGATCCCTCATGAAAAGATCCTTGCTGTTCTCGCCAAAGTCAGTTCTTGTTGTGACGCAGAGCAGAGACCCCTCTTAAGGTCTTGTGGGGCACTCTCCACCAAAAGATTAAAATAAAAAAAATTTGACTTCCTTAAAGAAAATTCCTGATATCTAGCTAGTCCTAAAAAACAAAAACAAAAACAAAACAAACAAAAAACTTAAAAGCAAGAAGATAATAATAGCTTAAAACAATAGCCAAAAAATTAACATTATAGGATATTTTATTCCCTATAAAAACTAAAGGTAACATCTTAACATATGTCCCAAGTTGTTTTTCAGAAACCCTGATCCCCACTAAATGGACCCACTGGCACACAGGCCTCAAATAAGGGAGAGCTGAAGACTAAACTCTGACTACTATTCTTCGTTCTAAATTTCTTCTTGATGAGCCTAAAGGAGGCCATGCCCATGAGCCCAAGGTAACATCCTTTTCTGCTGATGTCAAATTTTTAGACAGTTTCACCTTCTTAACAAATCACAAGTCAGAAAATCTTTAAATTTCACCTATCACCTGTGGGCCCCCCCCTTTGAGATGCCCTGCCAAAGCATGGCAGGCAAGCCTCAAATTGGGGATTTGCCCAGTAGAGTTCTTGGCTTCTCCAAGAAAGAATTCAAGGGTGAGCTGGTGGTGTTAAATAGCAACTTTTATTGAAGTAGTAGTGTCCAGAAACAGCAGAGATACTGCTCCTTGCCGAGCAGGGCCACTCCATAGGCAGTGTGTCCAGAGTAGCATCTCAAAGGCAGTTCTTCTGTCATATTTATAGTCACTTTTAATTACAGGCAAATTAAGGGGTGGATTATGCAGAAATTTCTAGGAAAAGGGTGGTAACCTCTTGGCTGTCAGGTTGTTGCCATGGAAAGGGGCATTAATATGGAAAGCTGCTTCCTCCCTGGCCCTGTTGTAGCTAGTCCTCGATTTGGTCTGGTGTCCAAGTCCTGCATCCTACCTCACTGCATTTTTAGGTTAAGCCAATATATAACCTCCATATATTGATTTATGACTTTGCCTATAATCTCTGACACCCCCGCCTTTAAAAACCCTTACCTATAAACAATTGGGGAGTTCAAGTCTTAAGCACTACCTGACCAATTCTCCTTGCTTGGGACCCTACAATAAATGCCTCACTTTCTTTCACTAAAATCCTGATGTCAGTGTTTGGTCTTGCTGCACAGGGCGATTGAACCCATTTGGTTTGATAACAGCTCTTAAGAGATTGGAAAAGAGAGAGTCCCTGAAAGAGTGGGTTGTTATACAGTGAGCTTCCACCTCCTGTTTGGTCCCTTTTCACATGTATCAGCTTCCCCTTTGACCTTCTACCATGTTGTGATACTGCAGAAAAAACTCTAATCAGAACTTGAGCAGATGCTCACGCTATGCCCCTTGAGCTTTCCAATGTGCAGAACCATGAGCTAAATGAACCTCTTTTTTAAATCCAAGTATACCTTGAAGATATTGGGGGTTCAGTTCCATACTACCACAATAAAGCAAACATCACAATA
The DNA here is from genome assembly GCF_000951035.1 of Colobus angolensis palliatus. NCBI lineage: Eukaryota > Metazoa > Chordata > Mammalia > Primates > Cercopithecidae > Colobus > Colobus angolensis. The sequence continues at coordinate 2,922,406 of NW_012111919.1, read as the reverse complement.
AAGCAGTTCACACAATGTTTTTGGTTTCCCAGTGCATATAAAAGTTATGCTTACATTGTACTGTAGATTACTGTGTACAACATGTCTAAAAAAAATGTACATACTAAGAAAAATAGCTCAGAGCTGTCTGAGCTATGTGAGGTATGCAAAAATTATTATACAGACGTGAATACTGGCTTCCATCACGCCATCCCACGTCTAAGGGCAATTGTTAAAGGCATTTTGTTCTTTACCAGCTGCTTCACCCATTATCTTTATGTTCCTGGAATTTGTGATACATGGAAGAAAGCATAGCCAGTCAATAGCTTAAGTTTTTAAAATATAAATTCTTGGTAAACAAGTTAAGATCTGCCTCCTCTCCTTTCCTTAAAAACCTACTCTGACTGCTTGCTAATTGGAGTGTATATTCAAGGCAACTTGAATCTAAGCTCCTGAGTGGCCATTCTCAAGCACTGAGCCCAAATCAACTCTATACTTAATATTATTTTCTGAATTTTCTTAAAGTTGGCAACACCTTAATTAAAAAATACTTTATTGATCATGCTTATGAACATGATCAAATGAGAATCAACTTTGCTGTGTATGTGGGGAAGATATGCAACTAGTAATGCAGAAAGAGGGAAATGGGAAGAGGGAGAAAAGAGCGGCAGACATGGAACAAATGAGAGAGAAGGAAAGGGAATCCCTAAGTATATCAAGGATGACAGAAAATAAAAGGCGGATAAAATTCAAACGAAAAAGAAAGGAAAACCCCAACACCCTCCAAGAGGTCTCTCTGAATCTGGACCACCGGCTCCAAGCCACAAACAGAAATCTCCCAGACAGCTTGTGCGCCGCGCGTCCGGCTGACATCTGCTTCCAGGATCGGCTCGCGGCGCAGTACTGTGACGTCACCTGAAGGGAGCACTTCCGATCTTGTGCCGCCTTCCCAGGACCATCAGGGAGAGCCGGCCGCCTTCCAGGCGGACAGGTGAGGTACAGCTTCCCGATCTCAGGGTGACTGCCCAAAGGAAGGACGGGTGGGCAGGCACGCGGGATCTGGCGCCTCTTCTCTATGGTTCCTCGCAGAGCCCCTGTTGCCCTGGGCCAGATGGCCCGTAGCACCGAAAATAATACTGTTCCGACAGCTCGCTAGTTAGGAGCCACTTGGCCTGGGAGTCCCTTGAGCTGCAGACCGGGCAGCCGCTCACCCGAGCGCGGAAATGCAGCATTTGAACCCCTAAGTGCAGCCCACCTGTGAGGAAATCTTACGGCTCCCCCGTGGAGGAGTAGAGGCCAAAAGGTTGGGCAACCGGCCAGGAAGAAGTGGCTAGGAGGGGTCAAACTCTGGGCCGTGAGTGTTCTTTGTCCCCAGCGTTTAGTGCTCACGCCGCCTTTTATTCACGGTAAAGACCTTTACCATAAACTCTCACCGTTGGGTCTTAGTTTGATTTTCTTCCCCACGCAAGACAGGATGCAGATTGGAGCACTTTATTCCTTGATTAATTAATTCGTGCCTTCCCTCGCAAGTAGTTACCGGACAACTGCTTTGTGTCCTGTGTACCAAACACAAGACGTTAATAGTCCTGGCCGGGCGCGATGGCTCTCACGCCTGTAATCCCAGCACTTTGGGACCCCAAGGCGGGCGGATCACGAGGTCAGGAGATCGAGACCATCCTGGCTAACACGGTGAAACCCCACCTCTACTAAAAAAAAAAAAAAAATAGCCGGGCGTGGTGGCGGGCGCCTGTAGTCCCAGCTACTAGGGAGGCTGAGGCAGGAGAATGGCATGAACCCGGGAGGTGGAGCTTGCAGTGAGCCGAGATCGCGCCACTGCACTCTAGTCTGGGCCACAGAGTGAGACTGTCTCAAAAAATAAAAAGAGTTGATAGTCCTTTAGTTGAAAGAACAAATCTGTTTGGAGAAAGAGATACAACCAAAAGAAACCCAGAAGATTTAGAAGCATCTCCAGAATGTTTATTCTCAAAAGCTGTTTTTTAATTAAACTTCTTTCTGAAACTATAAGTAGGAGTGTCTCTGTTGTGTGTTTTCCCATTTTTCCACCTAAAGGTGAAAGGCTTGGAAACCTGCTAAGGCCCCTCTTTCCATCATGTAGCATTCTAGGGCACAATCAAGGCAACACAATGGTGCCCATCTAAAATTTTGCATTTTAATATTTTGCTTTTTGATAACTTAATACCTTCAGACTGGAGGACTTTTTCTTTGTTAAAATGTTGCTCTGCTTTCAGCATTTTCTCCCTTGTAGTATTACCATGATATATTTAAGATTAAGCACTTAATTCTGAAGTCGCTTTAAGTATACTTCAACCAAAGGGAAATTAGTATATTATTTCTAATGAGTGTATTTAATATAGGTAAGTAGTTTGTACACTTATGAAATTCTTGGCATTAATTGATGTCCAGAAGCTGAAAGCTGCTCTCTGGCACATTTAAAAAGTGTGTGTGTGTGATTACAAGAAAGTTTGATGTCGTAGTTGCCACCTTAGACATAGCAAAGGAGTTGTGCAAAACAAGTTGCCTTTTTCCAGTAAAGATAATTCAGCAAGTTCATCTTGAGTGTAATGTGTGCTTTAGTTTTTAATATGTCCTCAGCAGTAGTCATGGATTTTATCTTCATTTAAGCTTGATTTTCTGGCCCACTTGTACAGATTTAAGAAGATTCTCACTGGGGTTAGTGTGCAGTCATTCAGATAGCAAATATAGCAAAAGTAGGTGAAATGTAAAAGTCGTTAAAAAAAGAATTGTGAAATTGCTTATGTCGCAACCACATCAAGCAGGAGCAAAGACAACTACACAGAATCTTGGTATAACATATAGTCGTTACCACTTGGACTTTCTCCTACAATATTTTGCAGTTTGTTTTTTGGATTCGTTAGTGTTATATAATATTTCAAAGCTATATGTGACTGGGAAATATTGAAATAGGTATCAGAGGACTGTAGAATTTATTTTGCCATTTAAATGCTTATGTCCTTGAACAAAAAATGTAAACATCTTTGACCTTTAATTTCTTGTTCTATTAATTGCCTGCTTTTTAGGTCTCCTTAAGGTCTGATGAGAAAGGAAGAGAATATAATTTGCAAATGAAAAGAAGTTTAAAAAAAAAAGTGATTTTATTGCAAGGGGCTAGATGGTGATCAAGTCAGGATATAGAAAACAATTATTTGTTCTTACATGTTATTCTGGAGAAAGATGAGATGGATACCCATAGTTACAGCAGACTGTAAAAAAAATTCTGTTTATGCATCATCTGTTTATATGTTGACTTTCACCTGTATGTTTTCAAGTTTATATAGGGCTATGTGCTAAGATCCCAATTTTCCCCTTTCATACCACTTATTATACCAATTGCAAATAAATACATGTATAATTATTAATAACTTTTTTAAAAACCTTTTTGTTTTGAGATAATTACATAGTCACAGGAAGTTGCAAAAAACTTTACGGGGAAGTCCCTGTGTACCCTTAAGCCTGCCTCCCTCGATGGTAACATCTTGGATAACTGTGGCACAATGTTAAAACTGGAAAATTGGCATTGATACAATTCACAGAGTGTATTTCCATTTCACCAACTTTATAAGGACTCATTTGTGTGTGTACACCGGTCTGTGTGTAGCTTCTTATAACTACCATAATCAAGATAAAGAATTATTCCATCACCACAAGGCCCCCTGATGCTGCCTCCTTCTAGTCAAACTATCTTGTCCCAGCTCCATCCCTAACCTGTGACAACCACTGCTCTATCTCTATAATTTTGTTATTTCAAAGATATTGTGTAGATGGACTCATACCATATGTAACTTTTTGAGATCCATCCAAATGTGTGTATCATGCATTCCTTTATTGCTGAGTAGTAGTCCATGGGATGGCTATGCTGCAGTTTGTTTAACCATTCATTCATTGAAGGACATTTGGGTCACGCTATTATAAATAGAGCTTCTATGAACTTTTTGTGTGAAGGTTTTTGAGTGAACATACATTTTTCCCCTTCTGGGATAAATGCCCAAGAGTACAATTACTAAATCATATGGTAAGTGTATGTTTAGTGAATTCATACTTCTTTAGCTTGTTGAGGTGAGTTACATTGATTTTAAAATGTTGAACATAACTGGTATAAATCTCACTTGGTTATAGTATATAATTGTATATTTCCATATTCTATTTGCTAATATTTTGTTAAGGTATTGGTAAAGAGGTATGAGAGGTTAAGGTGTAGGTATGAGAGATGTGTTGTAGTTTTTTGCTTGTTTGTTTTGTACTGCCTGTGCCAGGCTTTGATAGCGTAATAGTATTCTACATGGTTTTTAGTGATAACCCTTGTTTCATTATTGCTGCTGTATTAGTAATTTGTGTAGTTTTATCTTTTTCAGTGGTGATTTGCTGATTACAGTGACCTTTTTCAGAGAACTCTTTATTTCATCTTTGTCTGTTTTTCTATTTTTAATGTCATTGATTTCTGCTCTTACTTTTATTATTTTCTTCCTTCTCACTTTAGGATTATTTTGCTTCTCCTTGTCTAGTGCTGTGATTATTAGTTTAAGATCTTTCTTTGTTTTTAATGTAAGCATTTATTGCTCTAATTTCCCTCTTGGCATTGCTTTAGTTGTATCTCACAAATTTTGCTGTCTTGTATTTTCATTTCCATTCAGTTCTATATATTTTAAATTTTTCCTTAGAAGTTTGCTTGACCCACGAAAATATTTGGGAGTGTCGTTTAGTTTCCAAGTTTTTGGTGATTTACCCGTTGTTTTTCTGTTGTTGATTTCTAGTTTTTTCCACAATGATCAGAAAACATAAGCTGTGTAATTTTTAATTTTTAAGTTTGTTTTATGACTGAGGGTATGGTGTATCTTGGTGGATGTTCCGTGTGTGCTTGAAAAGCATGTGTATTCTGCTATTGCTGGTTGCAGTGTTCTATACATGTCAGTTATGTCCTGTTCATTGATGGTGTTGTTCTGTTCTTCTGTGTCTTCTTGATTGTCTAATAGTTATTTTTGTTGCTGAAGATCCCAACTATAATTACAAATGTCTCTGTTTTTCCTTTTAGCTCTGTTGGTTTTGGCTTCATGTATTTTAAATATCCGTTGTTTGGTGCATATACATTTAAGATGTTTTCTTGATTAATTAATCGTTGTATCTTTGTACAATAATTTTCTTTGTTCTAAAGTCTACTTTATCTGATGGTAGTGTAGCCATTACTACTTAAAAAAGAGTAGTTAGCATGGCATATCTTTTCCATACTTCTATTTTCAACCTACCAATGTCATTATGTTTTAGTGAATTTCTTGTAGACACTATATGCTTGGGTCCTTTAAAAAAAGAAACTACTCTGCCCAACTCTGTCTTTTAGCTAGTATAGTTATATCATTTACACTTAAAAGTAATTGATATGGTAGGGCTTAAGCCAGCCATTTTGTTACTTGTTTTCTGTTTATTTCCTGTTTTTCATATTTGTTCCTCTTCTCTTTCTGTAGGTTTCTTGAATATTTTCAGAATTCTATTTGACGTGTTTATAGTGTTTTTGAGTATCTGGCTAAGTTAACCTTTTTTATTGTGCTTTAGGTATAACAGTAGATGTAACAACTTATCACAAGGGATAATTTTATTGCCTTTTGCCAGTTGAAGTGTAGAGACCTTACTTCCATAAAGGTCCTTTTTCCTTTTCCCTTTTTAAATTATTTTTTTTTTTGAGATGGAGTCTTGCTCTGTCACCCAGGCTGGAGTGCAGTGGCACGATCTCCACTCACTGCAAGCTCTGCCTCCCAGGTTCACGCCATTCTCCTGCCTCAGCCTCCCGTGTAGCTGGGACTACAGGCGCCTGCCACCACGCCTGGCTAATTTTTGTATTTTTAGTAGAGATGGGGTTTCACCATGTTAGTCAGGATGGTCTCGATCTCCTGACCTCGTGATCCACCCATCTCGGCCTCCCAAAGTGCTGGGATTACAGGCGTGAGCCACCGCGCCTGGCCCCCTTTTTAAAATTTAGTAGTTGTATTTTCTCTATACACCTTGAACACCACATCAAATGTTGTTATAACGTTTACTTCAACTATCAAATACGATTTAAGAAACTCATGAGATGAAGAATAGTTCATTTTATATTTACCATGACTATTACCCATTCCAGTGTTCTTCCTTTACTCAAATTAAATCTTATTGATACATCATTTCCTTTTTGTTTGAGGAACTTCTTTTAGGAGAACTTCCTAAAGATATGTCTGTTAGTGACAAATTAGTTTCCATCATCTGAGAATGTTGTTCCCCTTTGTTCCTGAAGGGTGGTTTTCACCTATATGGAATTTGGCCTTGACAGTTCTTTTACTTTAATATTTGAAAAATGTGCCATTTCTTTCTGTCTTCCATGATTTCTGATGAGAAATCTGATGGCATTCAAACTGTTGTTCCCCTTAAAGGTAATGTGCCATTTCTCTCTGGCTGCTTTGGAGATTTTTTTCTTTGTTTTTAGTTTTCTAAACTTTGACTTATGATATATCTTGTATTTTTATTTTTTCCTACTTAAGATTTTCTCAGCTTCTTGACTCTGTAGATGTATGTCTTTTGTCAAATTGAGAAGTTTTCAGCTATTATATCTTTAATTATTTTTTTCAGCGCCATACTTTCTTTTCTTCCTCTAAAACTCTGATTGGATGAATGTTAGGTCATTTGTTATTGTCCTACAAGTCCCTGATGCCCTTCTTGTTTCTTTGTCTGTTTTTCTCTGATCAGACTGAGTAAATTCTATTGATCTGTTTTCAAGTTCACTGATCCTGTTCTCTGTCAATTCCACTCTACTATTGAGCCCATCCAGCAAGTTTTTAATTTTAATTAGTATTTTTTTCAATTTTATAATTATTTTTGATTCTTTTTAAAACATTTCATCTTTCAAGGAGAGCTACTTTCAATATACATGGAATTTCTTGGAAAAACTAATAACAGTTTTAGGTTATTTGTATATATGAACTCATGTTACTCAAGATTTTAAACCTTCTTTGCAAAGTTAACTCTGTAATTAGCAGATGAAGCATGAACATATATAATTTTTTTCTCTCTGTCTCAGGTAATTCCTTGTTAGAGGCCCTAATAAAAGGGAAATGGGGAAGGAAATAGAGAAGAGAATTTAGGCATTGGCAAATTGAAAATCGTCTGTAGTATCTTGCTGACAGGTAAAGTAGGAATTTTGAAACTCTAGAGAAAAGGAACCAGGAATGAAGACGGAATGAAACATTTATATTTACTTCATTAAAACTTTTAAAGTTGTCATATAGTTTCAGATTTAAAAAGCTCTTTCTTCCAGCCTAGGCAACATGGTGAAACCCCTTCTCTACCAAAAATACAAAAAGTTAGCCAGGCATGGTGGTGTGTGCCTGTAGTCTCAGCTACTTGTGGGGTGGAGGCCAGAGTATCGCTTGAGCCCAGAAGGTTGAGGCTGCAGTGAGCCAAGATTGTGCCCCTGTATTCCAGCCTGGGTGACAAAGTGAGATCCTATCTCAAAAGAAATAATAAAAATAAATAAAAAAACAAAAAGTTCTTTTTCCTTTCCTTCTTTTCCCTTGAAGAATACTGAAGATTTTACATAGTTGACAAATGAGGTAAATCTAAGAAAAAACAAAAATTAAGTAGAATGGGTAACTTTCAGTGACCATACTTGAGATTTAGGTTATATTGACTGCTGAGGTTTATCAGTTTGAGTCCTATCCCTACGATATAATTAAAAATAAACCATAAACCCCCCCCATTGTCAGGCTCACTGACAGTATAACATTGTGATTAAAAAGCTCTTTCTGAGTAAGTATGAAAAGTTAATGCATGAAAAAGAATATATGTTAATTTAGTGGGGAAAAAGATGGTTTCTGTATTACAGTGGTATTAGCACAAGTAGCTTTCCATCTGAAAGAAAATAAAATTGGATCCTTATATAGTGGATTAAAGATTTAGAAGTAGAGATTAATAAAAATTAAACATCTGGGAAATAGTATGTAAAATATGGAAGCCCAGAAAAGCATTAGCATCTGCATTATACAAAGTTTTCTTACAGACTGTTAAGAAAAAGATAAATAACTCACTTGGAACCTAGGCAAATGATATGAAGAGACAATTTACGGAAAAGATAGTCTAAAAAGCTAACAAACATGAGAAAATGCTTAAACACGCTTGTAGTCAGTAAAATGCAAATTAAAGAATAAGGTATTTTATATCCAAAGACTGTAAGACTTACAAACAGTGGTATCACTTAGTGATGATAGGGTTGTAGAGGGAAAGATAACTTTCTACATCACTAAAAGAATTACATTCTTTTTTTGAGAATAATCTGGCAACATCTATTAAAATTCAACCAGCAATTTCACACTTGGCAATCTGGCCTATAAAAACAAAAGCGCTGGTAGATATGAATATATGTAAGAACATAGGTATTTAAGGGTACTTATTGCAGCATTGTTCTGAAAAAACTGGGAACTAATTGAGTGCTTGGCAACAGGGAGACGGTCATATAAATTGTGGTATATCCACATTGTGGAACCATTAAAAATGAATTACTTATATAAACTCTGACTTGGCAGGATATCCATATGTTATTAAATATGAAAGCAAAATGCATAGAAGTATATATAATATGCTACTATTTGTCAAACACTGGCAACTCATTCATGAAAAAAATGCATAAATGCTTAACATGTATTTGTGTATAATTATAGAAGAATATGGAAGGCTATACCAAGTAACATGGGTTTGGGAGAGATATGGATAGTGAGGAGAGGTAGAATGGAGGCATGATGCAAAAGGTTAAAAAATTGTTTAGAAAAATCACAGCATGCATTGTATCTCATTTATCCATGTAAGTGAAATTATATATATGCATATAAGTAAAATTTTAAAAATAACATGAGCTCTGGATCTTTCAGACATTTATGGGTTCAAATTCTGACTCTGCCATTTTACAACTTACTAGCTGTGTGACTTAGGCAAATTGCTTAATGTCTTTCAATCAATTTTCTCACATATTTTCTTGGGGTGGGAGGATGAAATAATAGTACCCATCTCATAGGGTCGTCATCAGGATTAAATTTAGATAGCATCTGTGAAGTGCTTAGCACAGTACCTGGCTTACAGAAAGCACTCTCAGTTATTCTTACTGTTGCCTTGGTTCTTACGCTCTTGGATGTTTGTTAATATCTATTTTTAAAACTTTATCACCATCCTGCAACTTTCTTGAAACACTCCTCACTGGTTTATATTACTTTACATGTCTTAGTTAATGCCTATTTCTAGTTGTTCCTTTTTTATTTTGTTGATGTCTTTTTTCCTTACCTATGGATATTGCTCCCAAAATATAGCAGGAGTTGCCAAAGAAGCTTTTGAATTAGGGTGACTGGGAGAATAGTGGTTCTATATATGGCAGCAGAGAAGTCATGATGTAGGGTTTATAAGGTTGATTTTTAAAACAAGATGATTTTGATATTTGCCATTTTTTATGCATCAATGAGGCATTCAGATAAAAATGTTCAATAGCTGGAAAAACTTGACAGGAACTTAAGGAGTAGATATAAAGGATTCTCCCACATGGCTAATTCTCAAAGTGGATGTAATCTCAAAGAGAGAGCATATAGAGAAGTGAACCCAGGGCAGAAACTTTGGGAACAGCGAGTAGGGGAGGAAAAGGTTCTCAATGAGGACTGGGAGGTGGCATAGAAGCCAAGATAGAGAAGTTCTTTAAGAAGCAGCTGGAGAAACTGTATGTCTACTTTGTTCTCTCTTGAGCTTTAGTTCTGTGGCTCACATTGTCTTCTGGCCTTGTTCCTTATTTTCTTGAAACTTAAACTACATTTGTAACTAATCCCAGCTTCCTTTCTTCCCACTGATTTCCCTTCTTTTATATTTCCCCTATATGTATGTGAGTAACGCTTTCATTCCTCTCATCTTTGGCATCAAAATCTGTCATCCCTGCCCCTTTCCCGTCCCTGGTTCTCCATATCATTACCAAGACTTTAGACTCCCATTCGCTCCTTTTTCATTCCCACTCTTGCCTACATTTGATCGATTATTATCAAAATAATCTAAAGAAGATTATTTTGGAAGCTTCCAAACTCTAGTGTAATCTTCTGTTTTTTCTTTCATAGTCCTCTTAAAAAAACTAGTTTAATCCAGTCCCTCTCCCTTTTAAATCCACCAGATTCTCTTTCCTACAACATTTTCCCAAACTGTTCTGAGGAAGGAGATGAGGTATTAATGAGAGAGATTAGTAGGATCACTATTAATAAAATATAGTCAAATCAGATTTTAGAAGGTCGTATACCTTTTTGGCACCAGGGACCCATTTTGTGGAAGACAGTTTTTCCACAAATGGTGGGGAGTGAGGGTGATGGTTTTGGGATGAAACTGTTCCATCTCAGATCATCGGGCATTAAATTCTCATAAGGAGCACACAGCCTAGATCCTTTGCATGCACGGTTCACAATAGGGTTTGTGTTCTGTGAGAATTTAATGCTTCCATTGATCTAACATGAGGCGGAGCTCAGGCAGTAATGCTTGCTTGCCGCTTATCTCCTGCTATGTGGCCCGGTTCCTAACCAGTTCCAGTACGTGGCCTGGGAGTTGTGGAACCCTGTTGTATACTATGTCCCTAACTTCAACATTCACAGTTCCTATCGGTGTGCTTTGAAAAAGTTCCTCAGAAGTAAAGCTTACGTGCCTTTGTGTTTAACTTAACTTTCCAGATTGTGTTTTCCAAAGATGGCCACAATAGTAACTCCCATACCACATGTTCTTTTTACAATATGACTTTGACACTTCTTCTACTGACCCCTCGCAGTAGAAATGTCAAGGTCATATTGTACAAAGAACATGCTGTCTTTGAATATTGATGGGCTTCTGTCTAACATGGAAGTGATGCTGTGTGACTTTTGAGGGTAGGTCATAAAAGGTGATGCAACTTCAATCTGGTACTCTTGAGACATTTGCTCTTGGAACCCAGCCACCATTTTCTGAAGAAGCCTAAAGCAGCCCATATTGGCACGCCAAATGGAGAAGGCACATGCAGGTGTTCCAGGCCAACAGCCTATGTGACAATAGCATCAGTCACCAGGCATATGAATAAAGATACTTCCAGATGACTCCTGCCCCCAGTGATCAGGTCACACCCAGTTGTTGAGTTTTCTCAACTAAGGCCCCAGACTTTGGATCAGAGATAGGCTATCTTTGTTGTGCCCTTTCTGATTTCCTGACCCACAGAATCCGTAAGCATAGTAAATGGTTGTCTTAAGCCACTAAGTTTTAGAGTAATATTTTAAGTAGCGAGAGTAACTGGAACACCCAATGTTTCCTGAGAATAGTTTATTTTCTTAAGTATGGTAACTAATAGCTTGTGATACATGTTCCTTGGAAAAACTGTTTGTGGAATTACTGGTTTTCTAATTTTTTAGCTTGCCATTCAAGGCCTTCATAGTGAACAGTAGGACAGCTTCAGTATTGGCCTGTGCATTTCCAGCAAATCAGTCTCCTCCCTGAATGGTATTTTATTTATAGTTTCTATATCAGTATTCTTTTACTCTTCTAGAAAGCCCTTATGTTTAGTTGCTATCTGATAGTCTCTTTTGTGAAGTGCCTGTTCAAATATTTTGCCCATTTTTCTATTGAGTTGTCTCTTACTGATTTGTAGAAGTTCTTTGTAAATTCTGGATATGTGCATGTTGGGAGAAAAATCTATATTTTATATCCTATGTGTATATATATGTTTCCCAACAACAGGCTCGTATTCAGAATACTATACATATGTGTATATATGTGTGTGTGTATATGTATAGTGTTCTCCCACTCTGTGACTTGCCTTCTGACTCTCTTAATAGTGTCTTTTGCTAAATACAAGTTCTTAATTCTAGTGGAGGATGGAATTTGAAAGTATTTTCCTTTTTTTTTTTTTTTTCTTTTTCTTTTAGATGAAGTCTTAAGTCTTACTCTGCTACCAGGCTGGAGTGCAGTGGCGCGATCCTGGCTCACTGCAACCTCCAACTCCCTGATTCAAGTAATTCTTCTGTCTCAGCTTCCTGAGTAGCTGGGATTACAGGCATGTGCCACCAAGCCCAGCTAATTTTTTTGTTGTTGTTGTGTTTTTAGTAGAGATGGGGTTTCATGGTATTGGCTAGGATGGTCTCCATCTCCTGATCTTGTGATCCACCCTCCTCAGCCTCCTAAAGTGCTGAGAGTACAGGTGTGAGCCACCACGCCTGGCAGTCTTTTCCTTTATGGCTAATGTTTACTATTACCTTGTTTAAGAAACCTTTGGCCACCCTAGGCTCATAAAGATATGTTCCAATGTTATCTTTTGGAAGCTTTATTATTCACCTTTCACATTTAGATCTATAATATACCTAGTACTGTATTTTGTCTATGATGTGAGAAAGGAGTCAAGATTCATTTATTTTCCACATGGATATCCAGTTGAACCAGCATGATTTATTTGAAGGACCTTCTTTTCCTTACTCCTCTGCAAGAACACCGTTGTCATAAATCATGAAGATACATGTTTGGATTTGTTTCTGGATTCCCTGTTCTTGTCCACTGTTTTGTCTATTTTGTCTGTCTTTGTATTTAATAATGGTATGTTTTTATTAAACCTGGGTATAGGGTAAAGTCCTCCAACTTTGTGGTTGTTCTTCAAACTTGTCTTGGCTATTATTATTATTATTATTATTATTATTATTATTATTATTATTATTTTGAGATGGAGTCTTGCTCTGTCGCCCAGGCTGGAGTGCAGTAACACGATCTCTGCTCACTGCAAGCTCCGCCTCCTGGGTTCAAGTGATTCTCCTGCTTCAGCCTCCTGAGTGACTGGGACTACAGGTGTCCACCACCACGCCCAGCTAATTTTTTGTCTTTTTATTGGAGACAGGGTTTCACTGTGTTAGCCAGGATGGTCTTGATCTCCTGACCTCGTGATCCACCTGCCTCAGCCTCCCAAAGTGCTGGGATTACAAGTGTGAGCCACCACACCTGGCCTTGTCTTGGCTATCCTTGACTTTTTACACTTCCACATACATATTAGAATTAGCTTTCCAATTTCCATTTCAAAAAAAAAGGAAAGGGAAAAAAACCTGATTTGGATTAGAATTTTACAAATCTAAGAATTAATTTGGAGTTTATACTAGTGAGTCTTCCAGTTCATGAATATGGTTTGTCCCCTCATTATTTAATTTCTCTCAGTAATATCCAGCAAACCATTTAGCTTTCTGTGTAGAGGTCTTGCACATCATTTGTTAGATTTATTCCTATTTGATTTTTTTGATGCTGTTGTAAGTGGTCTCTTTTTAAAAAATTTTATTTCCTAATTGTTGCTGGTATATAGAAATACATTTGATTTTCATATATTGACCTTTTAGCTAATGACCATGTTGCATTCACTTATTAATTCAATTAGTATATGTAAGGATTTTTTTGCATTTTCTATGTGTATCATCATGTTTGTGAATAATCACATTTCCTATCCAATCTAAATACATTTATATCTTTTTTTGGTTTCTTATTGCATTGGCTAAGACCTCACGTATGGAAGTGTTGATAGCAGACCTCCATATCTTGATCCCAAACTTAGAGAGGGTTTCAATATTTTACCCATAGTAAAACATTTACTGAAGATTTTTAGTACTTGTATTATATGAAAAAATATGTATTTCATGTTTATATTTTATGAAAGATTTCTTTATTTTTCACTTTTTAAGAATTTTTTCATGACTCTTGGATTTTATAAAATATTTGCTCTATCAATTGAGATGATTATATAAGTTTTTTTTACCCTGTTAATGTGGTAACTTAAACTGATTAAATGTTGAATATTTAAACAACTTTTCATTTCTGGTATATACACAATTTGGTTGTCATCTATTACCCTTTTATATAGCACTAGATTTGGTCTGCTAATATTCTGAATAGTTTTTGCATCTATCTCAACCTTAATTATAATGTACATTTTAAACTAAAAATTACAAAGAATTGCTGATTTCATAAAAAGAGTTGGGAGGTGTCTCTCTTTTTCTATTCTCTGGACAACTCTATGTAAAATTGTTATTATTCCTTTCTTAAGTGTTAATTTCATCTGGACCAAGAATTTTGTCTTAAGGTATAAGTCTATTAAGAGTCTTCTAGTCTTTTTTCTTTTTGTATCTCCTGGGTTCGGTTTGTTTGTTTGTTTGTTTGTTTTGGAATTTGTCCATGTCAAGTTTATTGGCATACATTTCTTCATAATATTTGTTTATTATTTTTTCATGTCTGTAGAATCTGGAGTGATATCCTTTTTTCACTTCTGATATTGATTGATTGTGCCATCTCTTTTCTTGAGAAGTCAAGGGTTTGCTTATTTATAGGTGTTTTCAAAGTAAAAACTTTTGGGTTTGCTAATCCTCTCTAATGCAAACTTTTTTTCCTATTTCATTAATATCTACATTATTATCTTTTTTCTATTTTCTTTATTTGGATTCGTTTTTTTTTTCTAATTCCTTAAGCCAAATGGTTCTTTTATTTGCAGCCTTGTTTTCTAATATATGCATTTCAAAACTTTGAATTTTCCTGCATTCATATCTTTATCTGCATTTCATACATTTTGTGTCGTATTTTCTATTCTCTATTGCTTCTCTTCTTTCTGCTTATTTCTATATTAATTATTTTCTATATTTTATTAGTTTGTTTCACAGTCTTGTAAATTCTTTCAGTGGTTACGAATTTTTTTAACAGATTTTTTAAAAGTTTTTCTGACTTTTCTAATTGTTCTCAATGGAAGATTATTTGGGATATACAGGTCACCAGCATGTTTATGTTGGCTTGTAGGCCAATTTTTAAAAATGATCAAAGTAAAAGTTCTGATACCAATTAAAAATTTTGTATTTCTGCCCTGGGCCTTTAAAAGTCAAACCTGCACTTGACCAGTCACCATATATTTTCCAAGTAGGTTTAATACTAGTGCCTAGGAATAGCACTAATGAAGGTTCAGACACATGCAAAGTATATGCTCTGCTCTGTGTCATTGTGGCACAATAACAGAGTCCACAAAATTGTCCACATTTGATATTATTATGTTTAAAGTTTTTGGCATTTGAGGAAGTTCTGCTGTGTGG
Source organism: Colobus angolensis palliatus (assembly GCF_000951035.1). Lineage (NCBI taxonomy): Eukaryota > Metazoa > Chordata > Mammalia > Primates > Cercopithecidae > Colobus > Colobus angolensis. The sequence goes on along the minus strand of NW_012111919.1, from coordinate 2,907,305 downwards.
CATTGTGGGACAATAACATAGTCCACAAAGTTGTCCACTTTTGATAATATTAGGTATAAAGTTTTTGGCATTTGAGGAAGTTTTAGAAGCTTCCTGTTCATCTTACATATGTAATAAATAATGTAAGTTATGATTAGATATTGTTGGTTCTTTAACTTTGAAAGAAAACCATCTTATTACCTCTTTTTCAAGTTTTATTGAAAGACTGGACATTTAATTGAAAACTATTTGTACATTGCAACACAAAATTTAAAAAAATTGTTATCATCTACAGTTCTTGCATGAATAAAGCAGTATTCTTACCAAGTAGCCAAAGTAAAACGCAGACATTTTACTGTATGCTGGAGCTGATTAAGATGTATTATTTATAACTCCACTTTCAAATATTTTATTTATTAGTATGGTCTTACTGTTCTCAATGGCTAACTTTATAATAAATATTGTAAGTATTTAACTACATAGAATCACTTAATGTATATTAAGTATATATTTAAACATGTAAATAAATCAGCCCATGACTTTATGTTTATATTATACATACTATAACAAATATTATAAATTTGAACCTCTAAAATTTATACTAGTCAAATTATCTAGGTTTGTATGAGATTTAATTGGAAAAGAAACCCTAGAAGCCCATTAAGCAAATTAAAACCTATATTTAGGAAAATAGTCTTGTCTAAGATGCACAAATTGTATCCATGCTTAGTTTTTATCTAGCGCAAGTCTTGCTGCTTACCAAAATTGATTTTGTTAAAGATTGCTTATTGCTTATAGGCTGAGGCTGAAGGCGTGCCATTATCCTTTACCAATATATAATTACAACATACTGTCCTTTGTTAATCTGACACTTATTTGAAGAACTGAACTACCTTGGATTCTTAGGTAAGAAAGAGTTTTAATTCTCGTGCCTCAGATTTTCCATTGCTGCTTTTACATGGGTGTGTGAGATTCAGAAATATGAGAGTGAAGTAAAATAAAAGATGCTTTATAAATGCATGGAATTAGGTGCCTGCAGGGGAAGCTACACAGCAGCTAGCCAGCATTTTAATTCCATGTTTCTCAGCTGTATTTTATTTGAGGTGTTAAGAGTTGTACTTTTTTGTTTTCCAATGTTTATAGACTGAGCTTGATTTTCATATCTACTTGAATTCTCATTGATTTTGTGGCTAATCCATCTCCCAAGATGTCATTTACTTGAAGTTAAATATTGATATTTATGATTTGAATATATTTAACAACTTTATAGTTAATAACTTTAAATTCTCTTCTGGTGAAGGTATTCAGTTTGGCCAGTGTCTTCTCAGTCAGTGCTCTAATTTAATACAGTGTTTACTGCTAAATCTAATGCTGTTTCTAACACATTATAAAGGTCAGAACTTATATAAATATACTGCAGTTTGTGGTAGTTTTGGAGATTGGGCTACAGTGGTATTTATTAGTGAAGTAAAAGGTCAGTCCATAAGAAAAGATGAAGTGATACTTTATTTAGTCCATATATTTTTAATGGACAGTGAGTGGTCTCCACTTTCTAAGTGAGGATTTTTCATTTTTCTAAGTATTCTCAAGAGAATCAGTTTTGGACTTTTGGTTTAACATAGAGGTTAGAATAAATATGTTTATTTCTTCCTAAATTCACTAAATTGACAGAATAAACAATAAAGGAATAAAGAGAATGGAAGAGGCAATACAGCATCAGGCTAGAGAAGTGAAATTTTAGAAATGTTAGAAAAGAAATGCATAAATTATAACCAACTTAGAGCAGTTTTGATGGAACTTAATATTTGATCATTATATTGAGTTACAATTTATTTAATTATTCCTTAATATTGAGTCATATATGTAATTTTTTTAGTGTCTGATAATGAGTTATCATAATTAACCATTCATCTATCAATTACCATTTAGTTTTTTCAGCTTTTCACTGTTAAAATTAGCATTCCATGTATCAGTCTTAAAATATTTTAGGTTCTTTTCAGAATGGAATGACTGAATCAAAGTTTATACCTTTTATGAGTATTAATCCATGCTGCCAGATTGCCTTGCAAAGCCATTTTTATTGTTACTATCAATGTGTGGAATTTCCCATTTCACTACTTCCTAGCCAGCATTGCATTTGCCTTAGGATGTTCAATCTGGGAAGGGACACATAGCCCTTGCATCAGTTGCTTGTCTGTGGTGCTGTGGGAAAGTGTGGCATGACATGACATGACAAATTTTACCAAGTGGAGCTTAGCTGTGTGCCTTTACCACTGCCACCTTGTAATAAAGACAGATGCTGTGAGTTTAAAGGAAGAGGTGATTTCCCTTACTTACCTGGGGTGCTCAAGGAAGGCTTCATGTAACAAGTAGAATTTGAGCTGTGTATGATGGGGGAAAGATTGATAAAGAAAAATTTGCACAGACACATGAGAGGTATATCAGTCTGGATCAAACCAGAAGACAGAAGCCACATAGTAACTAAAATTGTTAGTTTAACTTAAAGAATTACTAGGGTATGATAGGAGAAAAACTATGAAGTCACTCTATAAAGAGAATTCCAAAAGGTACCCTAGGGCTGAGGAAAAGTACCCAATGAAGGACAGAATTGAAATGAGGTTCAGACCTCATTGAAAGTGTGGCTATAGCCCATTGGATGGTAGAGAAATTTGCTGGGTTGTCTGAGCCAAAGCTGGTGCACACAGTGTCAGCAGGTGAGTTAAGACTGGTAGGAGAGCATGCAGAGGGAATCAGGGCAGTGCAGCAGGGCCACAGTAACAACCCTTGGGGTGCAAGTGAGTTGAGGTTGGCTAGTGAGTAGAAGGAGTTGGAGCACCACTTTAGATACCACTGGAATTGTAAGTTGGAGAGGCCTCCCTGTGTAGCAATCTAAAGCACTGCTGTGTACAGCTTGGGGCAAGGCAATATACCAAGCTGCTGTATGGAACAAAGGTCAGGTGGCTGACTGGCCAAGCCGGTGCATGTGGGCTGAGGAGAGGGGATGGGGAGTAGCCACCTGGTCTGGGGCTCCTGGATATGGTGCTGCTGCTGCCTGAGTAGAGAGCTGGAGAAAGCAAGCACACAGCAGCTAGCCAGATGCTGGAGAAAGCTTTCCCCTGTAGGCACCTAGTACTAGAGCAGTGTTGTTTTTCAGCCTTGGCATTATTGGCCTTCAGGGCTGGATAATTATTTGTTGTGGGGAGCTGTCCTGTGTATTGTAGGATTTTTTTTTTTTTAATTATACTTTAAGTTCTAGGGTACATGTGCATAACGTGCAGGTTTGTTACATATGTATACTTGTGCCATGTTGGTGTGCTGCACCCATCAACTCGTCAGCACCCATCAATTCATCATTTATATCAGGTATAACTCCCCAATGCAATCCCTCCCCCCTCTCCCCTCCCCATGATAGGCCCCAGTGTGTGATGTTCCCCTTCCCGAGTCCAAGTGATCTCATTGTTCAGTTCCCACCTATGAGTGAGAACATGCGTTGTTTGGTTTTCTCTTCTTGTGATAGTTTGCTAAGAATGATGGTTTCCAGCTGCATCCATGTCCCTACAAAGGACGCAAACTCATCCTTTTTTATGGCTGCATAGTATTCCATGGTGTATATGTGCCACATTTTCTTAATCCACTCTGTCACAGATGGACATTTGGGTTGATTCCAAGTCTTTGCTATTGTGAATAGTGCCGCAATAAACATACGTGTGCATGTGTCTTTGTAGTAGAATAATTTATAATCCTTTGGGTATATACCCAGTAGTGGGATGGCTGGGTCATACGGTACATCTAGTTCTAGATCCTTGAGGAATTGCCATACTGTTTTCCATAATGGTTGAACTAGTTTACAATCCCACCAACAGTGTAAAAGTGTTCCTATTTCTCCACATCCTCTCCAACACCTGTTGTTTCCTGATTTTTTAATGATGGCCATTCTAACTGGTGTGAGATGGTATCTCATTGTGGTTTTGATTTGCATTTCTCTGATGGCGAGTGATGATGAGCATTTTTTCATGTGTCTGTTGGCTGTATGAATGTCTTCTTTTGAGAAATGTCTGTTCATATCCTTTCCCCACTTTTTGATGGGGTTGTTTTTTTTTTTTTTTTTTTTTTTTTTGAGACGGAGTCTCGCTCTGTTGCCCAGGCTGGAGTTCAGTGGCGCGATCTCGGCTCACTACAAGCTCCGCCTCCCGGGTTCCCACCATTCTCCTGCCTCAGCCTCCCGACTAGCTGGGACTACAGGCGCCCGCCACCTCGCCCGGCTAATTTTTTGTATTTTTTTTAGTAGAGACGGGGTTTCACCATATTAGCCAGGATGGTCTCGATCTCCTGACCTCGTGATCCGCCCGTCTCGGCCTCCCAAAGTGCTGGGATTACAGGCTTGAGCCACTGTGCCCAGCCTGTTTTTTTCTTGTATATTTGTTTGAGTTCTTTGTAGATTCTGGATATTAGCCCTTTGTCAGATGAGTAGATTGCAAAAATTTTCTCCCATTCTGTAGGTTGCCTGTTCACTCTGGAGGTAGTTTCTTTTGTAGGATATTTAGCAGTATCCTTGGCCTCTATTCACTGTATCCCAGTAGTTCCCCAAGTTTTGACAATGGAAAATAGCTCCAAATATTGCATATGTCCTCTGAGGGCAAATTGTCGCTAGTTGTGAACCACTGCAATAGAGAAATCTCACAGCAGTGGAACAGTGGAGGGGTAAAATATAAGCTCTCCAGAAACCTGCTGAGAAAACTTCTTCCTTCTGCAAAGCCTCTCCAGTGCACTCTATTGACAAAGCTTAGCATCATGTCAACTGGCAAAGGAAAAATATTTTAAAGGCCCAGATCCACTTTTCCAGATAAGACAATGAACGATGAATTTGGAGTAGAGAGGCAATAAACTGACAACTATACAAAGTGCAGTTGTAGAATTAAATATGGTTGGAGAATTAAATATGAGCAAAGTTGTAGAAGCAGAAAAGCATAGGGGCACTAGGGAAATTCAAGGATGAGAAGACTAAAGTACAAGGTTGATGTAAAGTGGTAAGAGGAGAATAAGCTGGAAGGGCCCTTTGAATCTTAACTCTGGAGTGCTTTGAGTGAGTGGAGGAGAGGGGAAGAGAAAGACAAAGACCAATGAAGGTTTGAGATTTGGTGCTGTCAATAGATGAGGAAGGCAGAGGCAGAGGTGGAGGAGTGATAGAAATAATTGGGGCCTATATTTTTGCACATAACAGATTACTCAGGAAATGGTTCATGATAGTATATCCTGGTTTTTTTTTTTCCACCTATCCATTTCATAATTTAATGTAGTGCTTTAATACATAAAATATGCTTATTGGGGCCGGATGTGATGGCTCATGCCTGTAATCCCAGCACTTTGGGAGGCCGAGGCGGGCGGATTACCTGAGATCAGGAATTCGAGACTGGCCTGGCCAACCTGGCAAAACCCCATCTCTACTAAAAATACAAAAATTAGCCAGGCGTGGTGGTACATGCCTGTAGTCCCAGCTACCCAGGAGGCTGAGACAGGAGAATTGCTTGAACCTGGGAGGCAGAGTTTGCAGTGAGCCAAGATCATGCCACTGAACTCCAGCCTGGGCGACAGAGGGAGACTCTATCTCAAAAAAAAAGAAAAAAATATATATATATATACACATACACACACACACACACACATATGGATATGTATATATACATACACACACACACAGCCACACACACACAGAATTTGGGACAAGAGAAGAGTAATACAAGGAAATAAGAGACCATAGGGAGTTCATTGTCCCTCTTACTCTTCTATGGGGAGAATGCAAGGGCAAGCCAGAACCTCTGCACTTTCTCACTAGGTGAAGGTAGGGGAATATGTCTCGTGGTAATGCACAGAGCTAAAAGAAAATTCCAGCAGAGGGAAAGTGGAAGTTACAGTTTTGACTCAAACGCCTCTATAGTCTTTCCTTTTGCCAAGGATATGTCTCCTCCTTTCTAAATACTCTTGTGGTTTGTTTTGCTTGTCTTGCAACCTTATATGCAGCATCACTGAATGGTCTTAAAGTTTCCCAGATGTCCTTGTGGCATTTCCTTCTAGGTATATTGAAATTTGCCCTTTTTTATTCTTGAATTTTGTCCTTGGCTCAAGGCTTTACATTTTACTGACTCTTATACTGCTTTTCTCCCCTTATTTAGAAATGGACTCAGAACTCAAGGAAGAAATTCCTGTGCATGAGGAATTCATTTTGTGTGGTGGAGTCGAAACCCAGGTTCTAAAATGTGGGCCCTGGACTGACCTGTTTAATGATCAAAGTGTCAAAAGGCCTAAGCTGCTTATTTTCATTATTCCTGGTGAGTATGAAAGTCTGGATGAGGAGACTTTTTGTAGATACTCCTAACTCTGTCTGATTTTAAAGTATAGAGAATTTGGTAAATATAGAAAACCTTGGAGAAGGAATTAAAATCGCTAGACCCATTGTTAACAACCACCCTTAATATTTTGATGGCTGGACTTTGTGTTTTTCTTCTATGTATTTACATTATGTTGTCTGTTATGTGTGTGTGTATTTGTGTGTATGTTTGTGTCACAGTTGGAAGTATATACTATATATGCAGTTTCGCAATGTGGTTTTTAAAGCATTTCTTAATATTTAAAACTTTATCAATATTTTTGCCAGTTTTCTAAACTTTTTCTGCTTCATTTCAACATGATTATATGTTTATTATAGAATATTTGGCTGGGTGCAGTGGCTCATGCCTGTAATCCCAGCACTTTGGGAGGCCAAGATGGGCAGATCACAAGGTCAGGAGAGACCATCCTGGCTAATGTGGTGAAACCCTGTCTCTTCTAAAAAACAAAAAATTAGCTGGGCCTGGTGACACATGCCTGTAGTCCCAGCTACTTGGGAGGCTGAGGCAGGAGAATTGATTGAACCTGGGAGGCAGAGGTTGCAGTGAGCCGAGATCACGCCACCATACTCCAACCTGGGCAACAGAGCGAGACTCCATCTCAAAAAAATATTTAAAAACATAAAAATTTTAAAAAAGTAAAAATTAAAAATTAGAATATTTATTCTGATGTTTGGCAGCTGAGTCACTTGTAACTTTTGCTAGATCACTGTCAATAGAATGTTAGGGACAGATGCTTGAGCAATGGCAGGTATTCGAAATGCATTTTAAATTGTGAGTTTGAACATACATGTTTATTCTTATTCTGTGAATTGCCAGTTTGAAACCCTTGCCCATTTTTCAATTGTGTTTTCAATGTTTTCCTTATTGATTTTCAGTTGATTCTTACACAACTGTAAAATTGTGTTATATCTGTCATACGTGACAAGAATCTTTCCTGGTTTGTCTTTTGACATCATTTACAATGTTTATTTGATTGTATATAAAGTATCATTGTTATGTGGACAAAATGCTAAGTCTCTTACTTTAAGATTTCAGGGTTTTACGAGTTTCTTAGAGAGGAACTTTCCTCTCTAAGAAGGAAAGTTGGCTTTCCTACTCCAAGATTATAAAACAATTCTGCCATGTCTTCTAGTGTTTTTACAGTTTCTTTTGTCATCTTGAAATTGATGCATCTAGATTTTAAGGGCAGGGACTGAGGAAGGGATCTAGTTTTCTTCTCCCTCTCCTTTGATGGCTTATTGCATGGTCCACAACCATTTATTATATAATCTGCCTTTCTCCTACTGGCTTGCAATGCTAACTGTATCGTAAAGTAGATTATCCTGTGGCTGGAGTCTCTTTCCATGTTTTTTGCTTCTTCATGTGTTCTTCATGTTTTTTAGTAGCTGCAGTTTTATGATACTTTTACGTATTTTTTGGAACTTGTTCATTTTTATTCTTTTCCAGAATATTCTTTAGCTTCTTTTCTTTTGGCTGCAGAATATATTTTTTGGCTTCATTGGGAGGAAAAAAAAAAGCTTAAATGATCTTTAAAGTCAACTTTCCTAAAATTGATCTCATAAAGACAGAGAGTAGAATGATAGATAGTAGAGACTGGGAAGGGTGCAGGGCTGGGAGGAGGGATGAAGAGGTAGGTAAACAGGTACAAACATACAAGTTAGATGAAAGGTGTAAGTTCTATTGTTGGACCTTATTTATACCAACAAAATTGGCATAGTCAGGAGAGTAGACTGACTATAGTTAACAGTAGTGTATTGTATTGGTATAAAGTAGCTAGAAGAGAAGCCTTGGATTTTTCTCAACACGTAGAAATGATAAATACTCAAAGTGAATGTACTAAAACACCCAGACATGATTGTTACATGTTCTATACAGGTAACAAAATATCACATGTACCCCGTGAATATATACCATAAATATCAATATATTTTAAAAATAAATAATAACCAAAAAAATCAGCTTTTCTAGTTCCAACAGATGTTCTCAGAGGCAACCACTTTTAACACTGGTATATTCCCGTGATATTTACTCCACATTCCTTTATTATTTATTTATTGATTGATTGAGACAGAGTCTCACTCTTTTGCCCAGACTGGAGTGCAGTGGTACGATCTCAGCTCACTGCAACCCTCCACGTCCTGGGTTCAAGCGATTCTCCTCTATCAGCCTCATGAGTAGCTGGGATTACAGGTGCCTGCCACCGTGCCTGGCTAATTTTTGTAGTTTTAGTAGAGACAGGGCTTCACCATGTTGGCCAGCCATGTCTCGAACTCCCGGCCTCAAGTGATCTGTCTACCCTAGCCTCCCAAAGTGCTGGGATTATAGGCGTGAGCCACCATGCCTGGCCTTTACTCATTTCTAAATGAAATACTTGTATTTCTTCTTCTTGAGTTGTTTTTGTTTTGTTTTGAGATGGAGTCTCTCTCTTTTAGGTTGGAGTGCAGTGGTGTGATCTCAGCTCACTGCAACCTCCGCCTCCTGGGTTCAAGCAATTCCCCTGAGTTTTTAATATTAGATATTGTCTGTTGTCTTCTTCCATGAAAGAAAAAGGTTAGCTTTCTTATACTTTCCCTTCTCCATACACAGTCGTATACCCCTCCTTCTCTATCTTCCTAGTATGGGAACATTGCAGTTTTTTGTTAGGTCAATATTCAGTGTTTTTATTATTATGACTATGTATTATATTATGTATATTATATTGTATTGTATTATATTATACATAGCTAAGCCTATAGGGAATTATGCATGATTTTCCTTTCTTACATATTTTTGTTTGTTTTCCCTGGGTTAATGATGTTCTGTTTTTTTTGCTTAGTTTTTTGTGTTTTAATCACTCATTTATCCTAGAACTATTCTCTAGAAGTGAAAGAAAATTCCTTTCAATGCATTTGAGTAATCAGTCAGTTTTCGGAATGCTCTGTCCTTTGGCTCCTGTCTGGACTGATTGCTCCCCAGGCCTGCTGTACAGTTGCCATCCTGGGGACTTCTGTCACTTTCTCCCGGCTTGGATCCCCCATTTCTCAAATCCCACATTTTTATGTTTCTTAGTTTATTCTCTTGTTTTTGGTAGAGCGCACATCTTCTAGTAGCTTCCTTAGAAGAGGTACAAGAGAAGTAACACAGCATGCTAGATAGTGTCTTAGACTCTAGGTTGGAAATAATTTTTCTATAGGAGGAAAATGGAGGGCGTTAAATAGAGGGCATTAATCATTGTTTTCCAACACTCAGAACTGCTTAGAAGAAGTATTGGTATCATTTCTGATTTTTGCCTTTTGTATGTAAAGCTTCTCTACCCACATTTTGGAGACCTTTTCTTTGTTCTGAGATTCTGAAATTTATCAGTGAAGCACATTGGTGTGAGTGTTTTTTCATACAATGTAGTTGGGTTTTGGTGGGCCCTTTTAAGCCAGAAACTCATTTCATTCTAATAGCTCTTTGTTTTTCTTTTCTTTTTTGTAGTCTCATGTTTAATGGATGCAATATCATTTTCTTTTCTTTTTTTTTTATTGCATTTGTAAGAATTTTCACTGTGTTCCTTTTTTTTGTTTGCATTAGTCTTTAGTTTTCCTCAAATGCCTGGCAATCTTTGACTATCCATTCATGTTTAAGAGGAAGACAAAAAACAAAATGGAAGCTCTGCACTCAGAGCTGGGGCTTATCCAAAGGTGTGTCTAGGGTAATTAGCCATCCTAGCTTGCTTAGGACCAAGAGTTTTCTAGGACATAAGACTTTCAGTACTAAAACCATGACACTCTCAGGCAAAACAGAGGGGTTGGTCACCCTAGGTGATCGATTAAGGACCCAGCATTTCATTGAGGGATTTCCAACTTCGAGTGTCTGAAAGCTCTTTCTTTTATTGTTCAGTTTTCCTGGGGAGGAGTCTTTCAGGCTCCTGTTTGAGGAATGGAAACCTGTCTGTTAATGTTCAGAAAGGAACAGGGGAAAGGAGGTGTTGGGAGTTTTGGTGTTTGATTATGCCTAGTCCAACCTCTTCTCAGTATGGTACTTCCATTCTCAGCTGGACTAAGATTCCTGATCCAGAATTTCTCTTTGTTTTAACCACTTCTGGGAATAAACTATTCTTCTGCCAGGATGTAACAGTCTTTCTGAAAGTCAGTCCAGCAGCATCTATTAGATAAAAATATACGTACTTTTCCAGTAGTGAAGGAGAGTTTGAAATTATAGGCATGGCAAGTGCTGGTTTGATGGAGCAGAGGTTGGAATAGCATATAGCATAGGATAGAGAAAATAAGTAGAAACATTATCTTCAACTCGACAGGGGATATCCTTCTAAGGTTAGAAAGAAGGAGGTGAAATTGGTTACTAAAATGAAGAAGTGTAAAGGCATATCAGAGGGAAATGAAGTCTCCTGCTTCCTGACCGCTGTTTTCTCTGTTGACAGTTAAGATCATGTTTTGAATGCTAATCATTTCTAGCTCATGAAAAGATCTAGGCCTGTTGTTCTAAAAGATCTACGCCTGTTGTTCTTCTAGGATCAGAAGTATTGCTTGAGAACTTTAAAAATGCAGTTCCTGGGCCTTATCCCTGACCAGAAAGTCTGGGGGTTGGGCAATCAGTGTTTTAACAAGCCCTCCAGGGGACTGTGATATGCATACCTGATCCAGGGTGGAGTCATGGGAATGAGTTGCTTAAGTTTAATGTAGGTGAAGTTCTTTGGATTTGATCATAATAATGATGATGGGACAAAGTTTTTGACTCAGTCAGTCTAACTGGATTTTGAAATGTCCTGACGTGACATGACAAGTGAAACTGTCATTTAAGGGTCAAGGCTTTCAGGCAATGTGTGAGTGACTAAAAAGTTGATAGATGGCAATGGATGGCTTGAGTCTTAAAGGAGAAGAGGTTGTTCTAATAGTGAGGTGAAATAGTAAGTGGGACAGACAACCCACCCACTTCCCCACCTGGGGATAGTATTTAGTCACTCACTCTTTTATCCCAGGTGCTAGGAATGCTGTGTTGCATTAAGTCTTTGCTCTGATTGAGTTATATGTGGTGTTAGAGAAGAGTGACTGAGGTCTCTGCTGAAGAGGATTGGAAGGAAGACAGCCCATTACAGGGGAGAGCCAGATTTCAGATAGGTCAGGAGATAAAGGGAGCATTCAGTGAAGACACTGAGGATGGAGGGAAGCATAAAACATTTGTAGTTTGACAGTCTCATTGTTTATAGTGCTTTGACATTTTCAGATCACATTTCATTTCCTAGTGTTCTTTTATGTTTGCCCTGCTCAGTAGTTTGTGGGATTTAGAATTGTATTTTCTTTTCTGGCAGGTTTTTGGGGAGCTAATGTATTTACACTGTGGGAATAATCAGGATAACAGTATTTCAAGGATTGTGAAGCCATTATCACACCATGTTATGTCCATCTCTGATAGATTGACATAACATTTCATTTTAAATCACATTGCTTTTGCAGCTAGCAAAATTAATTCTTCACTTCTAAGTTAGTAATGATAATGGTGAGTGAGTGATCAGATTGAAGAACTTTTAATTTAGTTTCATTTTTTCCAATGAATTTTAGATCTTGGATTTCTGTAAAGTAACATTGTCCTTGGACTTTCTTTAAGTAGTGAAATGAACAAAGGGAATCAAATTGAGAACTCACCAGAGTACATTGAATCATAATTCTTAGGAGGTCATGTGGAGATAAAAGAATCATGTGAAGTATCGAGTGCTGTGAGTACAGTGGTTGGAGATCCAGCAGATAAGGCTCCATGAATGAGTCCAATAGGTCTGTCTACATGGCAATCTATTATATAGATACTGTGCCATATTAACTTGATATGTGGCAGTTTTCGTTCCCTTCCCTACAAAATTAACTGGAAGGCATAAGTCTATACTTGCAGTGTTGTATAGTTGGAGTTTATTAGCAGTCAGGGCCTAGAGATGATCCCTACAACTTCTGTTACACATTGCATGGGTATTTGACTGATTTGACTGTTACGAGCATGTTCAAGTGTGTGTTTATAACACATTTTGATGTAAACTTTTGATTAAATATTTCACTTGCATGTCTGCATTGGAATGTTTTCCAACATCCTTACACTTGGATCTCCCCTGTACCCCTCCATGTGTGTGTCTTGTTTAGTTGCATAAACATGGACCTTTTAATTTTCTTTGTGGTTTTTTAACAAGGAGGTTTAAGTGGTGAAGTATGAAGTACTGTATGCAATGGTATTTAAGCATTTTGCATTGCATTTTCCACTTCTGTGTCTGTTATGAGTTAGACCTTTATGTTACTTGCTATGCATTCAGTTTGAAAGGATTTATTGTATGTAAGTGCCATGTGCCCAATCTAGTGCTGCTTGGTGCCACTGGATACAGGGAACTATAGCAAATGATGGCTACTTTTAAAGAAGTTAAACTTACAAGTTTGGTACGTTATACATGCTACAATATTAAGTATATTTCTGACAGGATAAAACTTCCATTTTTTCTGCATCTGTTGAGGATCATATGATTTTTCTTTTATGGTTGGTTAATGTGGTGGATAATGTTAATTTTTGAATGTTAAACCAATCCAGCATTCCTGTGATAAATCCCACTTGGTCATGATGTATTATGCTTTCAACATTTTGATGGACTCAGTTTGCTAAAATTTTGTTTATAATTTTTCCGTCTTTGTTCACAAGAGATAGTGGTCTGTAGTTTTCTTTTTTGTTTTTCTTTTTGCAGTGTCTTTATGTGGTTTTGGTATGAGGGTGATGCTGGCCTCATAGAATGAGTTAGAATATATTTCTTTCTTGATATGGTTTGGCTGTGTCCCCATCCAAATCTCATCTTGAATTGTAACTCCCATAATTTCCACGTGTTGTGGGAGGGGCTCAGTGGGAGGTGATTGAATCACGGGGGTAGGTCCTTCTCATGCTGTTCTTGTGATAGTGAATAAGTCTTATGAAATCTGATGGTTTTATAAAGAGGAGTTCCCCTGCACACACTCTCTTTCTTTTTGCCTGCTGCCATCTGTGTAAGACGTGACTTGCTACTTACTCCTTGCCTTCCACCATGATTGGGAGGCATCCTCAGCCATGTGGAACTGTGAGTCCATTAAACCTCTTTTGTGTGTGAATTGCCCAGTTTCGGGTATGTCTTTATCAGCAGCATGAAAACAGACTAATACATTTCTCTTCTATTTTCTGAAAGAGTTTGTATAGATTGGGCATTTTTCTTCCTTAAATGTTTGATAGAATTCACCAGTGAAGCTGTGTGGGCCTGGATTTCCTTTGTGGGAAGATTTTTAACTTAAATTCCAATTAGTCTAATCAATTTAGGGCTACTTAGGTTATCTGTTTCTCTTGAGTTTGAATAAAATATGTTTGATAGTTTCTGTCTTTCTAGAAGTTTGTCTATTTTATCTAAGTTGCTAAATGTATTGCTATGAAAATTTTCATATTTTTCCTAATTACTCTTTTAAGATAGAAAACTTTTTTAAAATTTAAATCTAATTATGCCTTAACCCTGCTCAATCTCTTTTAATGTTACTTAGATTAAAAGCCAAATTACTTATCATGGCCCAAAAGGTATCACATGGTTGTATTTTTCTTCCTCTTCAACCTGATCTCATACAAGATTTGATATCTCTCGTTATGCTTTAGCCACACTGATAGATTAGATGCAAAGGGAGGAACCAAGGATTATGGACTGTCTCCCATTTCTTCAAGAGCTAAGATCTTTATTTCTTGAGGACCTTCTCCCTCCTTAGTATTTATTCTCTTCCCTCAAATTTTCACAAGGCTTATTTCTTGCCATTTTGGGGTCTTGGGTAAATGTCACCTCCTCAGACCTTTTTTTCACTCTATTCTCTTCCCTTCTCTATCATGTGACCCTATTTATTCCTTTTATAGGAGTTCTCACACTCTTTAATTATCTCACCTATTTAGTTATGTGCTGTATATTCTCCCATTAGTACATAAATTCCAAAAAGGCCCTCATCTGTCTTTTGCCTGACATAGTGACTTTCATACAGTAAGTGCTCAATAAATAATTGAGGGCTAAAAGAAGCTGTAATTCTGAATAGAATGAATGAACATAAGTAATTGGCATCATCATTTACTTGATGATGATAAAACTGTGGATCAGAAAGCTTAAGAACTCAGACTTAAACCCAGAGATAGGGAGAAAACTTTGTTTTATTCATTTATTTATTCTTCCTCATTAAAAAAAATATGTTAAGTTCTGGGATACATGTGCAGAATGTGCAGGTTTGTTACATAGGTATACATGTGCCATGGTGGTTTGCTGCACCAATCAACCCATCGTCTAGGTTTTAATGCCCTCATGCATTAAGTATCCATGGTCTAGTACACTCTGTTTTTTGTATATCCTGTCGTTGTAACTTACATCTAAATCATGGGGTTATCTTTGATGTCTCCTTAATGTTACACCAGTTTTTAATTGTTATAATAGCTGTAGTATTAATAGCTGCCATTTATGCAGCCCCTACTATGTACCAAGTTTTGTTCTAGTGGCTATCCATTCGTTATTTCTAATGAAAAATGCTAACTACTATGTAGAGATATTGTAAGACTGACTAAAACAAGGAATGCAGAAGATCCTACACCAGATTACTGATGTTTTTAAAAAATTCAGTATTATGATTTTCTTTTGTATATACTTCCAGTCATCAAATATTTATTTATAACTTGCCATATATGTGATGTTGGCTAGGTTATTTAACCTCACTGTACTCAGTTTCCTCATCCATAAAATGGAAGTAATGATAGTGCTACCTCATATGATAATTAAACAATACATGTAAAGCACCTAAACACTGCCTGGCATGTAGTAAATTATAGCACCTAAAAATATTAGCTATTATTATTTTCTAGCCATATGAAGAAATCTATGAGCAACATAAAACATGTGAATATGAGGTATAACACATTCCTAGAAGGTTATACTCAGTAATATAAAAATATACAATTTTTATAAATTAATATATTAATGAGATGAAATTTTAGTCACAATCCCAAAGAGATTTTTCAAAATTGAAACTACTGAAAATAACCCTAAAGTGTATGAGACCAGCTCAGAAAATTTAGAGAAAGAAAAATAAAGGGAAGGAATTTGCCCTACCGATTAACATATCAAAAAAAAAAATGTAATTAAGACAGTATGGCCTGGCAGAGGAGAAAAGGAAAAATAAACTGAATTATTTGGTATAGGAATTAGCAAGCGAATGTAAAAAGTTAGTATTGGGTCAGAAGATATTTCAAATCAGTGCAGAAAGAATGGATTATATAATAAATGGTCTTGGAACAATTGGCCAGTCACTTGGAAAAACGTTGGATTGCTACTTAGTATTTTATACTAAAAAATATTCTAAACTTACTGAAGACTTAAATGCATAAAACATGAAACAGTGCCACCCACAACTTCCATAGATGTTACAGCCCCTGTGCTGGTATGCCCTTCCTCCCTTCTTTCTTCCTTAGCTATGCAGTGGCCAATAAACTGACCAAAGAACATATTTCTGCATTTGAGGAAGTTTTCATCCTATTTGACAAAGAAGCCAAAAGCACCATCACAAAAAAGAATTTGGAACTTGGGTCACTAGGTCAGAATGCAACAGAAGCAAAATAATGTGGATGCTAATTTGGAACTTGGGTCACTAGGTCAGAATGCAACAGAAGCAAAATAATGTGGATGCTAAGGCCATTGTATACTACCATTATAGCTAGACATTGTTGTACAAGTTTGAATACCTAACATTTATATAATACTATGTTTCAGGCAGTGTTACAACGCTTTACATATATCGATTCACTTACTCTTCAAATGAGGTAGTACCATTATTACACATTTTGTGGATGAGGAAACCAAGGCACAGAGAGGTTAAATAGCTTGGTCAAAGCTCACACAGTTGCTAAGTGGCAAAGCCAAGATTCCAACCCAGGTAGTCTGGCTCCAGAGTCTATGCTCTTAATCACTTTATTACACTGCTTATGTATCAAACTGAAAGACGTAAACAATTGAGTCGAAATCAGTGAAATTTGACAAGGATGACAGTGGTTATTTACATCAGTGCTCCAGAACCATGTCATGTAATTGCAGAGACCAGAAAGCCTAACAGCATGAAGAAATAGATAAACTGATCAGAGAAGTAGATATTGATGGAAATGGACTAGTAGCTGTGAAGACTTTATATAGATGATGATTACAAGATGAAAATCCCATTTCGTTGTAATTTCCCCCTACAGATATATCAGATTGAATGTTTTTAAAAAGATCATTTATTTATTCTGTTTCTTTATAGCAAACTCATGTCAAAAATACCTTCTGTACACATATAAGAAAAATCTACATGTACTTGTGGACGTTTGTTTCCCCAAAAGATCAAGCTGTGCACCTGTTTATAATTGTATTATTAGGGATAAGTGACAAGGAAACAGTAGACTCCTTAAAGCTCTCCCTGTGCATGCTTCCTACACTATTTTGGCTGGCTTGTTTCTCTGGTTTTCATGCACCTTGTTAACTGAGCATGACCAAATCTTGAAGTGCCTTATATGCAGTATTACTAATTTTAGACTTTTTCCAGATGACTTTATCTGGAAGACCCTGATGGGTGTTTAAATAGGGTACTGCTGTGATTTTAATGGAAGTTTGAAGATAATCTCTCTTGGGTACTCTGAAGAATTCAGAGGAAAGTGTGAAAAGAAACAGACCCATCTTTTCTAGTCTGCGTGTCATCTTATACATATTTATTACTTTGATTAATCTAAGGTCTGTGTTTCTTTTCTTAGGTAATCCAGGTTTTTCTGCCTTTTATGTGCCATTTGCAAAGGCTTTATACTCTTTGACAAACAGACGCTTTCCAGTTTGGACTATCAGTCATGCTGGGCATGCGTTGGCTCCCAAAGACAAGAAGATTCTTACATCAGAGGGTATGTCCTTGTTAATATCTGCTTTCCTTTACAGTGAGTGGAGGGTCATGTTTCTAGCAAGCCTACTAAGGTTAAGAGTTACACCAGTGGAAACCTGCTTGTGGCATTAGGCCTGTGGTTCCATATTTTGGTAAACTTAGGATTTTTAGAGACATTTTAACTCTTTAGGTAGTTTTCTATAAGAATATGGGTAGATAAAATAATCTATGACTTGCCTTCTTTATTTACCAATTAGTAATCAATTGTGTGTTTTTTGATCATGTATTATTTTCCCAGGGTTGTACTAGGAGGAATGGTGGGAAAAAAGCAGTCCCCAACCTTTTTGGCACCTGGGAACCAGTTTTGGGGAAGACAATGTTTCCACAGACTGGGGAGGGGTGAGTGGTTTTGGAATGAAACTGTTCCACCTCAGATTATCAGGTGTGCAACCTGGATCTCACATGCACAGTTCACAGTAGGGTACTCCTATGAGAATCTAATGCTGCCGCTGATCTGACAGGAGGCAGAGCTCAGGCGATAATGCTTCACTCGCCCATTGCACACCTTCATCTGTGTGGCTGGGTTCCTAACAGGCCACAGACGGGGGTTGGGAACCCCTTTTACAAACCATGTTCTTTACTTTAAAGAAGCTTTTTCTCTCATATTTAGAGAATAATTAAGTGATAAACCATGGCCTGCTAATCATGTAGACACCTAAGGAGTAAACAAAGGAGAAACCACAGTGTGGGTTAGGAGAGACTCTGTGGAGTCTGCAAAAAACCTTGTATTTTGCAGCTGACCATTTAGCTGCAGGGAGCATGTTGTATAATTTTCTATTCATTTTCAAAACAGATTACCTTCCTTTACTGTATTTTTAGATTAAAAAGTTATATGTGCTTATTAAAAATTTTAGTATGGAAAACTGAATAAGAAAATAAAAAATCAGCATCCTATAAGTTAAAGGTTGAAAAGAAATACTAAAACTTCATAATGTTTTGTTTTAATTATGCTTAAACATTTTCAACCTAAAGCCTAACAGACATTAGCACCTTGGCACTAAGAGGTGAGATTTTTCAATGAATAATACTTTGTGTAATAGCTCAGATATTTTCTAGGCTGAAGTAAGCATCTAGGAATAGCAGCACCAGGGACCATATTTTTAGTGCTTTTTCCACCTATGACAATATCATGATGAAGTGTGTATCTTAAATGTTAGTGAAATAGTTGCATTTAGATTTTTAGGGTATTTTTTTCAACATTTATTTACTTATTACTTGTTTAAAACTTGTAGGTGGCATATGTTATACATTAAGAAAATATTTAGCATAGAATGTTTTTTAAATAAATAGTGGACTTCCAGTTTCAGCTCTGACATGTAGAACTTGGAATTTGTCACTTCTCTCATTGCAGTAAGAAAAAAGCTGAGGCTGAGTGTGGTGGCTCATGCCTGTAATCCCAACACTTTGGGAGGCCAAGGCAGGTGGATCAAGTAAGGCCAGGAATTTGAGACCAGCTTGGCCAACATGGCAAAACTGCACTTCTACTAAAAGTACAAAAATTAGCCAGGCATGGTGGTGCTCGCCTGTAATCCCAGCTATTCGGGAGACTGAGACATGAGAATTGCTTGAACCTAGGAGGCAGAGGTTGCAGTGAGCCAAGATTGTGCCACTACACTCCAGCCTAGGTGACAGAGTGAGACTCTGTCTCAAAAAAGAAAGAAAAAAAAAGAAAAAGCTGAACAAAACTAAAACTCATTTTTCTTAGACCTTTCAGAGAATTGAGGTCACAGGACAAATTGTCACCTGAAATCTAGAGAGACAAGGAAATACAATGAAGATCAGCTTATGTGAAGCAGAAGACACTAGTGCCATTGATGTAGAATACATAAATGGTGATTTTGATGAATTGCTGGGGGTAAAGTACAGACCATTTTAAGAGTAACAAACTTCTGCAAGCCTCTTCTTAGGGGACTTCCTCACTTTCATGGGTATTACCTCTAGGAACCTTATCAGGTTCTTTTGTGAAAATTTGAGAAATGACCCCTATGGTTTTTGTTAAGGGTAGAAGAGAAGTAAGCATTTTGCAGTATGTCCAGAATATTCTCAATAACATGACTTACTTTCCAAGGGAAAAAGAGTTCCAGAACTTTATCCAACCTGGGGGAAAGGCAGTTAGCCAACTCCATCTTCCCCTAGCCTTCCTGTCTCACATGCAGGAGAAGAAAAAAAGATGACAAACACTTTTGAAGATCACAGCACAGGCATTCAGGCCCACTGAAAGACTGAGGTTTAATCTTTACATTATAGGCTGCTTCCCTCCTCATTTTACCACCATGTCTATAGGCCTTTACCTTAATAATAGTACATTATAACTATAGAAGCTACAAGACACAAACTCTATTTAAGAAGGAGTTCTTAGGGAAAACCAAAGACAACAGAGAGAAAAAAAAAGCAAGAACATTAAAGGAAACTGAAGTTTCTGATACCTGTAGCTACAGAAAACAGTAAGCATAGCCCTGCCCAGGCGCAGTGGCTCATGCCTGTAATCCCAGCACTTTGGGAGGCTAAGGCAGGCAGATCACTTGAGGTGAGGAGTGCTTGACCAACCTGGCCAACATGATGAAACCCTGTCTCTACTAAAAATACAAAAATTAGCTAGGCATGGTGATACAAGCCTGTAGTCCTAGCTACTCGGGAGGTTGAGGCGGGAGGATTGCTTGAACCCAGGAGGCAGAGGTTGCAGTGAGCCAAGATAGTGCCACTGCACTCCAGCCAGGACAACAGAGTGAGACCCTGTCTTAAAAAACAAAAAAAGCATAGCCCAGCTTCTAGCCACATTAACATATAGCCTCACATAAAAGATCTATTTACCTCATTCCTATTACTCAATATATCATGTCCAGCTTTAAGCAAAAAATAAAATTAGAAGGCATTGTAAAAGGCAAGAAAAAAACCGTCCGAAGAGACAAAGCAAGCATCAGAACTAGAGTCAGGTATATACTTTTTCCAGTTTTAGAAATATCAGATCAGGAATTTAAAGTAACCGTGATTACTACGTTGAGGACTCTAATGGAAGAAGTAGCATGCAAGAACAGATGGGTAATGCAAGCAGACAGTAGGGAACTCTTAAGAAAGAATCAAAAGGAAATATTAGAAAACACTGTAACAAAAATGAAAAATGCCTTTGATGGACTCGCCAGCAGGCTGGATGCAGCTGAGGAAAGAATCAGTGGACTGGAAAAATAGGTTAATAGAAACTTTCCTAACTGAAATGCAAAGAGGAAAAACAATAACTTATAAAAGTACAACGCATCCAAGAGTTGTGGGACAATTTCAAAAGGTGTAACGTATGCATAATTGGAATACCAGATCAAGAAGGAAGAGAAAATGGAGAAGGTAAGAGTTGAAGTACTTAATGCCAGATGACAAAACACAGGTCTAGGAATCTCAGAGCACACTAAGCAGGGTCAATACTTAGGATCTACACCTACATATGTCATACTTAAGTTGCAGAAAACCAAAGACAAAATCTTGAAAATAGGCAGAGGAAAAAGCGCCTTACCTATAGAAGAACAAAGATGAGAATTACAGGGAACTTCTTGTCAGAAACCATTCAACAAAGAGGAGAATGGAGTGAAATATTTAGTGTCGAATGAAAAATAGCACTTACCTGGATTTATCTATCTAGTGAAATCATCCTTCAAAAGTAAAGGAGAAATAAAGCCTTTTTCAGACCAATAGCAGCTGAGGAAATTAGTTGCTGGAGACATGCTATGCAAGAAATATTAAAAGAAATTATTTGGGGGAAAGGAAAGTGACAGAGATCAGAAATTCAAATCTGTATAAAGAAGAGCATGGGAGAAGGAATAAAAGTTTAAAAAGTTTATTTTTCTTATTCTAAATTGATCTGGTAGATAGCTGTTAATTCAAAGTAATAAAAGTAACAGTACGTTGGGTGATTACAACATTGATAAATGTTGTGAATGTCAGTAATGTTATAAGGGATGGAAGAGAGGAATTGGGAATACTCAGTTGTAACATACCTGGACTAAAGGTGAAGTAGTATAGTGGTATAGTGTTACTTCAGATGAACTTAGATTTAGTATATATGGCAAATTCTAGGGCAACCACTGGAGACAGGGTCTCCCTCTGTCACCCAGGCTGGAGTACATTGGTGCAGTCATGGCCCACTGCAGCCTCAACCTGCCAGGCTCAGGTGATCCTCCCACCCCAGTCTCCCAAGTAGCTGGGACTACAGACGCCTGCCACCACACCTGGCTAATTTTTGGATTTTTAGTAGACGCAGGGTTTCACCATATTGCCCAGGCTGGTCTTGGAACTCCTGGGCTCAAGTGATCTGCCCACCTCAGCCTCCCAGAGTGCTGGGATTACAGGCATAAGCCACTGTGCCCAGCCAAAAAGAATTTTTTTAATAAGAATAATTATTATGAGAAGAAGAGAGAATGTTAGATCATTTTAAATGCTCAATTAAAGCTAGGAATGTAGAAGAGAGTAAGATTTTAAAAAGAAAGAACAAGTATAACAAGAAACATTTATAAATATGATAGATATTAATTCAACTATATCAGTAATCACTTTATTTATTTAGAGACACAGTCTTACTCTGTCATCCAGGCTGGAGTACAGTGGTGCCATAGAGACTAACTGTAGCCTGAAACTCCCAGGTTCAAGTGATCATCCCACCTCAGCCTCCTGAGTAACTGAGACCACGAGTATGTGCCAGCATGCCTGGCTAACTTTTATATCTTTTTATAGGGACAGGGTTTTGCCACGTTGCCTGGGCTGGTCTTGAACTCCTGGGCTCAAGTGATCTACCTGCCCTGGCCTCCTAAAGGGCTGGGATTACAGGCATGAGCCACCATGCCCAGCCTCAGTAATCACTTTAAATGTGAATGGTCTAAATATACCAATTAAAATACACAGATTGTTGGAGTGGTGGGAGGAGATCCAACTATATGTTGTCTACAAGAAACCACTTTAGGACCAGGCACAGTTATACACACCTGTAATTCCAGCACTTTGGGAGGATGAAGTGAACAGATTGCTTGAGCCCAGGGGAGTTTGAGACCAGCCTGGGCAACACGGTGAAACTCCATCTCTGCAGAAAAATACAAAACTTAGGCATGCTAGCATGCACCTGTGGTCCAGCCTACTCAGGAGGCTGAGGTGGGCAGATGACTTGAACTCGAGAGGTTGAGGCTGCAGTGAGCCGAATCATGCCGCTGCACTCCAGTCTGGGTGACAGAGTAAGACCCTATCTTTAAAACAAACAAACATTTTAAAACAAACCAACAAAAACTTTAAATATAAAGACACAGATATGTTGCAAGTAAAGGGATATACAGAGATATACCATGGTAACAATAGTCAAAAGAAAACTGGAGTAGCTATTTTAATTTTAGACAAAGCAGGCTTCAGAACAAGGAAAATGTCAGGGATAAAGAGGGCATTGCATAATGATAATAGCACCAGTTCTTCAAGGAAACATAACAATCCTTAACAAATATGTACCTAACAACAAAGGTCAGAATGCAGGAGGCAAAACTGATAGACTGCCCTATTATAAGTGGAAACATCAGCAATCCTTTTTCTGTAGTTAATAGATCCAGCAAACAGAAAGTCAGTAAAGATATAGTTGAACTGAATTGCACCTTCAGTCAACTTTATTTAATTGACATTTATAGACTACTTCATCTAACAACATACTTTTCTCAAGCATTCATGGAGCATTCACCAAGATAAAACATACCTTAACAAACTTAAAAGAGTATAAATTATACAAGGTATGCTCTTAGGCCACAGTGGAATTAAACTAGACATCAACAACAGAAACATAGCTAGGAAATCCCAATATATTTATAAGTTAAACAACACGCTTTTAAATAACACATGGATCAGTGAAGTCTCAAGAGGAACATAAAAATACTTTGAACTAAATAAAAGTGGCAATACAACTTATAAAAATTTGTAGGATATAGCAAAACTAGTGCTTAGAAGGAAATTTATAGCATTGACTCATATTTTAGAAAAGAAGGAAGATCTAAAGTCAATTACCTAAGTTTCTCCCTTAGGACACTAGAGAAAGAACAATTTAAGCCTAAAGCAAAGAGAAGAAAAGATGATAAAAATGGGAACACGAATCAATGAAGTTGAAAACAAGAAATTATTAGAAAAAATCAACAAACCAAAAGCTAGTTATTTAAAAGACTAATAAAATTAATAAACCTGTAGCCAGGCTAAGCAAGGGGGGAAAAAGAGAAGACACAAATTACGAGTATTCAGAAAGAAAAGATTCATTGCTGCTGATCCCTTAGATAATAAAAGGACAATAAACTTAACTTAGATAAAATGGACCAATTTATTGAAAGATATAAGCTCCCAAAACTCACACAAGGAAAAATAGATAATCTGAATGGACCTTATCTGTTAAAGAAATTAAACCACCAAAGCTGAATAAGGACAAAACAAGAAAAGTATAGATCAATATCCTTGAGGGACATAGATGCAAAAATTCTCAACAGAATACCAGCAAACTGAATTCAGCATCACATTAAAAGGATATGGTCATGATCAAGTGTGCTATCGTAAGTCATACTAAAGACAGAAGCAAACATTTGAAGAGAACATGAATGGCAACTTTGAAAGTTGAAAACAGATTAGAAGGATCACCCTTGATCAGGTGTTCTCAAACTTTGGCATGCATCAAAATCACCTGGAGGGTTTATTAAAACACAGGTGCTACCCTCTGAGTTGTTGATTCAGTAGATCTGGGGGTGGGACCTGAGAATTTGCATTTCTAACAAGTTCCCAGGTAATATTGATGCTGCTGGTCCTGGGACCACATTTTCAGAACCACTGCCCTAGATGTTCACCAATAAACACTGATGAGGAAAACCAGTAGAAAATATCTGTCATGTGTCTGAATTTTTAGGAAACAGCTTTAATTCTTATTGTAAATTGACATCTTATTATTTATAACTTTACTTTGAATATGTTTATCTCTTTGGCCTGCTTGTGTACTATTGAGTTAATAACTTAGTAATTAGAGCCTGGGTTCTTTGCTACCTAATGAGAACAGTGCCATCTAGAGGCATTAGCCCAAAGGGCCACCGTAGGGCCAAAGGAAGCTGTGGTTTCTGGAGAGAGTGAAAGGGCAACTCACTATCATTAAGGACTTATTGACAACCTACTGGGTTATTAACTGTCATGCTACAGGGGTATACAAAGGGTTAGAATTGCTTGCCAGTCTCCACCTTTTAGGTTCGTGACTTTCTATATTCTGAGTAATTCAAAAGTTCTGTGAAGGCTAAGTAGGGCTCTGGGCCTTACCAGCCCTTCATTCAGCTAGAGATTATGTTTGCAAATGTATGCTATAGTTGCTTTGGATAGGCAGCACAGATACATTATTTGCTGTCCAAGATTGTCCTAAGGTACTGGTTTTCTGGCATGCAAAATATAGTGTGAAAAATATGTAATCATTGAGAAAAAGGGCATAAGCTATAACCACACATCAAATGTTGAAAGTATGTCTTGCTTCATATTAGCAAATGTTAAAATTATGAACAGTTGGAAATAATATTCTAGTGGACCACATTAGCACAATCATAAGTTGAATACAATTGGAAGAACAGACGTTCACCAATGTCAGAAGGGGATGATTTGAGGGGGAAAAAAGTGTGAAAAGAAAATTTGAGGAGTTAGGAGTATAAACTGTTTTCTGGATTTGATTTGCTATAGAGTCAGCATACATGATGGGAAATTCATTATCAACTATTTCAAGTCATTGTTTAGAAAGTACAAAAAGAAAGCTAGAAATCATGCTGGTTTCGTTTTAGCAGATAAAAACATTACCTTAAAAAGTTACACAGTCTTGCAACTAACGATGAATTTGAGTCATGCTTATCCAAAGAAACAATAAACTACTCTCACTGCAGTCCCCCAACTAGTTAGAAAGAGAGAAAACCCAGTGGAGCTTTCTCTCTTGCCAGGACTGGGAGTGGCAGGGCAACAAGGAGGTGAGATAGATGAGCCCAAGGCAGGAACAACCAATCAATCAACTCTCAGGGCTCACAGTCCCTAGAAATGAAAGCAGGTAAATCTGTGGGTCAGAAGAGCAAAAAGCCAAAGTGCAGAGCAAGAGAAAGAAGTTAGGAATCAAGCAAATTGTTAGAGTGCCAGGACAGACAGAAGAAGTAGGGAGAGTGAGCATTGCAGTTAATATCCATAACACAGACCAGATTGTGCGCTCCTCTCTTGGCAATCTATAGGTATCTTCTCATTGATCACAGAACCGAGTCCAAACTCCTTGGTGTGAAGTTCAGTTTCCTACTTTATCTAGACCCAACTTTCCTTTTTAACCTTATGCTTCACCTTTCCCTATAACCACATGTAGCCACAGAACTCATAGCTTTTTCCAAGTAACAGCCGTGGAAACATGGCTGTTTCCAAAATAGCACTTTACAATAAAAAGTAACACACTTTTTATGCGTTTTGCTTTTATTGTTTGCTAAGTCTATAACATT
Organism: Colobus angolensis palliatus; assembly: GCF_000951035.1. Lineage (NCBI taxonomy): Eukaryota > Metazoa > Chordata > Mammalia > Primates > Cercopithecidae > Colobus > Colobus angolensis. The sequence continues at coordinate 2,881,517 of NW_012111919.1, read as the reverse complement.
ATGTTCTCCTTGCTGAATCTCTCTTCTGTTTCCTGCTAAGGACTGTTGAAGTCCTTAGCAGATAATTGGTTTTAGTCAAGTGGAAAGCATAATTTGATGACTGTGGTTTTCACCTTCTGTTTGGAGAATAATAATTAAAAATTATTTTATAAAACATATGCTTGGGGTTTACAAATCTTAAAATTTGTTTTCTAAATAAGAAAACAGTGTTAAATAGAATAATCATCTCCCGTCCCCTCACTGTGATGCATACTTTAAGAGCCAACAAAGTTGTATCAGTGTTTAGATACAAGGATCTTACAGAATACTTCGGGAGGGAGCTGGGGATCGATGAGAGTGTACTCTCACTTCAGCCTAGTAACCTCAGGACAGTTTTGAAAGGAAGGCCTTATGGATCGATGAACTCGGTAAGCATACAGAGTTAGGGAGCACAGTTTTCATTGAGCCAGTTCACTGATAATCAGTACGAACCCATAAAATCCTTGGGGGCTTCTGTATTCCGTGTGAGAATGAAATGAATGGTGATTTTCCCTACAAAATGGGAGTAAGATACCTAGGAACAACAGCACGTCAATGCATTCTTTTTTTTTTTTAATTTATTTTGAGAAATGTTTTAAAACATAGAAAAACACAGTTATATAACAATCAAAGATGCTATTACTCACAATTGACAGTTAACATTGCCATAATTACATAAATATTTTTGTTAACAAAATAAGTGAAATAAAACAATACAGAAAAAGTTTTGTTCTTTGTATCCCATCTCCAGTTCTATCATGAATTTAGAGTAAATACTTCATGTATCTTTTTATATTTTTAGTTTATATATATATGTTTGTGTAGCATGGTGAACAACATACGATTTTTTATGTATTTGAAAAAATTACCTAAGGAGGAAACTGGTTTTTTTTTTTTTTATTTCTTCTAACTACATAGTTATACATGTGCCATGGTGGTTTGCTCTACCTATTGACCTGTCCTCTAAGTTTCCCTCACCCCGTACCCCACAACGGCCCTGGTATGTGTTGTTCCCCTCTCTGTGACCATGTGTTCTCAATGTTCAACTTCCACTTATGGGTAAGAACATGCATCACAAGGAAACTGTATTTTCATCTTGATCAAAGAATTCTTTAAAATATGAAATATTATTTTTAGCCTTTGAATTTTTACATGTAAGTTGTTTAATTAAAGTTATTAAGATACAGCTTTGGAGTAATGATTGGGGGGCAGGATGGAAGAGTTTAGTAGCTGAGCAAATTCTGGTGTAGGATGTAGTTACAGTATGCAGACTCAGTCCTACCAAAGGCATGTGTAGTGCTAATCTCCAGTCTTGTCTGTTCTGTGGTCAGAGATGACCTATAAATGCTGTTTGCATGAAAATAAATAGTTGAACTTATACATTTATATTCAATATATAGCCATATATATGAATGGCAGTTAAATTTAAACTGTTTTGCTTGGATTCAGATACATAGTTAAATGTATACATTTATAGTAACATACATGTAATAAAGAATATCTTCTAGTTATTTATCTTGGGTAGAGTGGGAAAAGGTACAGTACTTTTTATGAATCAAAGTGCCATTACCCTTCTATTGTGATCCAATAAACCCTGTTCTTTTCTCAAGCAAATGCTTGAGATACTTAACTTTGGCATTTCATAATTGTGTTTTTATCTATGTCTGTTTCCTCTTAGTAGATTATGATCTCCTGAAAGGCAAAGGTAGTATATTTTATTTATGTCTGTACTTTCAATAATTCCAAGGGCCAATTAGTCACTGTTTTCTGTCAGAGTAGTCAATTCAGTTCATGTAAAATGAAGAAAATAATAATCATGAGATTTATCTGTGTTCTGAGGCTGTAAGGGAATTTAAAATTGAAAGCACTTTTAATGACTGCTTAATAACTTTAATGACTGGACCAGCAAATTTGAGCGATTAGATAAAAAGTTAATGTGAAGTACTGATTTTATTTAATTTCTCTACTAACTATTTCAGAACAAGTTGTATATACCTTTTGAAATAAACTGTAGAACCGATAGGTGAGCTGTGAAGTGATATCTAATAGAGATGGGTCTAAGAAATAGGCTTAGGTTCTAAGAGAAAATTATCAATATGATACTTAGGACCATTTATTGGTAACAATATGGTGGATTGTATTGTCATCCACCAACTCAGGCAGTTCTCAATTTAGAAACAGATTATGTTCCAAATGTGCTTCGTTGATTATAACTTGGAGTACAGTTTCCTCATAGAATGGTATAAATGATTTCCATATTAGCATTCTTCTGGCTTTGATACAACTGAATGTAATTTTTTCTGCATTTTTTGGAGAGTAAGTTAATAATTACTAGCATTTTCTCAGAATATATTACTATTAAAATAATAGGAATGAAAATATGTAATCAAGTATATAGTCTTTTAACCTTTCATTTTCTGCTAGTAAAATAATATCTAGAATTTTATTTATTAGTAACATGAAAAGAGATAGGCTGGGAGTGGCGGCTTACACCTGTAATCTCAGCACTTTGGGAGGCCAAGGTGGGTGGATCACCTAAGGTCAAGAGTTTGAGACCAGCCTGGCCAACATGGTGAAACCTCATCTCTACAAAAATTCACTGGGCCTGGTGGTGCGCATCTGTAATCCTAGCTACTTGGGAGTCGTGAGAATTGCTTGAACCCAGGAGGCAGAGGTTGCAGTGAGCTGAGATTGTGCCACTGCATTCCAGCCTGGGCAACAGAGTGAGACTCCATCTCAAAAATAAATAAATAAAATAAAAATAAATTTTAAAAGATAGCACATTTAAATTTTCAATCATTGTTCATTTTTAGAAAGTACTTTCCCCGTTAATCTTACCACTTCGGCAAACACTAACTCGTAGTATGTTCTTCTTGAAAATCTACTGAGTAGTTCCCAGAGGTAAAGCCAGATCTACCTCTGAAATATTCTGATTTATAATGTCCTTTAAAGTTTATCTGAAATGCAGTGTTTTAGGACCTTATTTATGATGTCAATGAAATTTTAGAATATTTAGCTCATTTTCTTTCTCTTTGCTCTAACCATGTAAATGTTCTTGGTATTATTTGAAGGAGGACTTAAATAACAGGAATTGAAATGATGGCAGTCATAGCTTTTATTTATCTGTTTATGCCAGACACTTAAACAACAGCCATTGGAAGCTAGCATTATTATCTCTATTTTGTGTATGAGGAAACTGAAGCCTAGGTTAAAGGATTTGCTCAAGTCACAAAGTTAGGGAGATGCTGAGCTGAGATTTAAACCCAGATTTATCTCATCTCCAGAGCCTGTTTATCTTTGTACTGCACCTACTGTCCCAACAAAAGGAAAACTTGGATATTTCCAAATGCTGCATATTTTGAAAAAGAACTTGGGATGAAAATATTAATATTATTGTGGTGTTTTCATATGAAAGAATGATATGATCACTTTTGGGTAGAGTGATTAGAGAAGCAGGGTATGAACTATTCAAACGTAAATATAATATTTCATGCATAAAAAGGTGGATTTGGAGCCATTAGAAGTCCTACCAAAGTCAGGTTCCAGATTCTCTCTCTTCGCAGTTCTGTTTCATGCTTAAGTTTCTTGTTAAGTAGAGAATGAATTGTAAGCTGACCTGGGAAAAAGAGTGAGAGCACAACATGTTTTGCTTGGGAGATTAATAGTACTATGGAAATAGGGAAGTAAGCCTCATTGAGTCAAGAAAAAGCTTTTCAATAACTGTATGCTGGACTTTGGGGAGCAGTGGTAAGCAAGACCTGAATTGTAAACTAAGAGTGAATTAGGAGTAGTATAGTGAGATAAATAAACAGGGATGTTGTGGAAACTGAAAAGACAGCCACTTTACTCTTCACATAATGAATCATAAAAAGGTCTCTCAGAGGAGATAATGCTTGTTTCAAGTTTGTAGGATAAACAGGACTTCGACTAAAAGGGGAGATAAGCACTAAAAACAAACAAATAAAAACCTGTACAAACAAAACAGAAGAGTAGTTTTTCTGAGTTTGGGGTGCCTTTTGAATGAACCATACCGATTATAATTCCCCTCAATGCCTTGCAAGTCATAAGAGCAAGAAAGTCAGTGTTCAGTCATTCAAATTTTAGGAAGCAGTTGACTATCTTATGATATTTTGAAATATTACACCCTGTCATTGAGTTATATATATGTTCATAGGGAAAACCTATTCTACTCATAGAATATTAGAGTGGCCAGCATCCTCAGAGATCATCTAGTCAGTTCCAATTTTCATTCAACAATAACATTTGCTGTGTACTAATCACAGGACACAGATGAAAAGATGAACTTTGCCTTCAAGGAACTCACACCCTAAGAGAGGAAATAAACATACAACATCCTCAGAGATCATCTAGTCAGTTCCAATTTTCATTCAACAATAACATTTGCTGTGTACTAATCACAGGACACAGATGAAAAGATGAACTTTGCCTTCAAGGAACTCACACCCTAAGAGAGGAAATAAACATACAAACAGACAATATGCAAGTTTGATAAAGTGCTATAATAAAAGAGGTACTGATAGCACAGAAGAGAGCTCATTAATTTTTCTTGAGGATTAGCTAGGTAAAGTTTTAATTAGGTCTTGAAGAACCTAGAAAAGTAGTTCATTTGTGACAGGGAGGGAGGATATTTCAGGTCAGGACTGTGCTGGTTATTTAAAAGGGACAGTTTTCCATTTGACCCAGCCATCCCATTACTGGGGATATACCCAAAGGATTATAAGTCATGCTGCTATAAAGACACATGCACACGTATGTTTATTGCAGCACTATTCACAGTAGCAAAGACTTGGAATCAACCCAAATGTCCATCGGTGACAGACTGGATTAAGAAAATGTGGCACATATACACCATGGAATACTATGCAGCCATAAAAATGGATGGGTTTGTGTCCTTTGTAGGGACATGGGTGCAGCTGGAAACCATCATTCTCAGCAAACTATTGCCAGAACAGAAAACCAAATACCGCATGTTCTCACTCATAGGTGGGAATTGAACAATGAGATCACTTGGACACAGGAAGGGGATCATCACACACCGGGTCCTATTGTGGGGAGGGGGTAGAGGGGAGGGATAGCATTAGGAGATATACCTAATGTAAATGACGAGTTAATGGGTGCAGCACACCAACATGGCACATGTGTACATACGTAACAAACCTGCACATTGTGCACATGTACCGTAGAACTTAAAGCATAAAAGAAAAAAAAAGGGGGACAGTTTTTAACATTTCTACTTAAGTTTTTCCATCTGGATTCCTTAAATAAATAAAGATTATCTAAAATAATTAAGTCATATCATGGACTTTCTTAGTTGTCTGTTAGTAATATAAATTAGCCTAAGCAGCTGGTTCTCAGTGTGTGGTGCTGGAACCTAGTGCATCAACATCTCCTGGAAACTTGGAAATGCAGCTTCTCAGGCCCCAGCCTAGACCTACTGAAACAAACCCTGGGGTGTGGAGCCCAGCTATGTTTTAACAAGACTTCAAGGGGATTCTGATGTATGCTCAAGTTTGAGAACCACTGGCCTAAGCTAACAGTAATACACGGAATTATTGAAAGTTCATGGGCTTTGAGGATTTGGAGACCTGAATTTGAATCTCACTTCTCCCACTTAGTAAGTTTGTGACTGTTAATCTGTCACCTAGTATCTATGAGCATTGGGATTTTCACCTATCAGGTGAAAGTTATAATGTTTCCTTCCCAAAATTGTTGTGAAAATTGGTTAATATAATGAATGCCTAATATTTTCACTGGCACATTATAGGCTTTGATAAATGGAAACTGCTTTTTATCATGATTGTTATCTTTTTCTTGATCATTTTTCAGTGATTACTTTTACTTACTGAATGAAAACATGCTCATAATTTGCTTTTAGATTCAAACGCTCAAGAAATTAAGGACATCTATGGACTTAATGGACAAATAGAGCACAAACTAGCTTTCCTGAGAACTCATGTGCCAAAGGACATGAAACTTGTGCTCATTGGCCATTCGATAGGCAGCTATTTCACTCTTCAGATGCTGAAGCGAGTCCCTGAGCTCCTGGTAAGTACATCTCCAGAGGTGACTGTGGGTGCTGGACTGTGTGCCTGCACAAATCCTCCTCACCTTTCCTATGTTCTTTTGTCTCTTAGAACAGAGAGAGGGATATTTGCTTGCTGCCTTTATCCTTATCTCCATATTATGATGGACTTATGTGAATGTATGTTCATAATGTTTCAAAGAATAATGCTGACGGAGATAGGAAGTTTCTGAAAGAATGCCTTTGAATCTAGGGTTATCTGGAGTTCTTATGTTACATATTACTTGCTGTTTTTTTATAAAGAAATATTTAAGAGCAGTCACTAGTTAAGACCTAGACAAGAATCTGTCTTTTGTGGGAAGGTATTTTGTAAATATTCTTGCCTTTTTCAGAAGGAAGAAATGTGTCATCATCATCACTGATAGGCAGACAGCTGTCTTTATGGAGCACTCCATCTTTATTAAGTCATAAGTCCAGATCCTTACCTGTTCTGTATCTTGGCAGCCTTTTTGAGACACATACTCACAAATACTCGCAAATATTTATTGGGTACTACTATGTGCCAGATATTAAGTGAGGTGCTAGAGACACAAAGATCTATTTAAAGTGCCCAGGAAAGCAAGTGAACTATAAGAGATATAAAACCAAACAAAACATTGTACTTCCACTGACATATACCATTGAAATAACTCACTGAATGGGTGCAATTCACAAGATAATTCATTTCTTCTTTATTCAACAAACATATATTAAGCCCTTTCCATGTGTCAGATCCTGTGCTATGTTTTGAGGACATCCCAGTGACTAAGACAGTCTTTGAAGTAGGAGAGCCTGGAGTCTGCTTGAGGAGACAGTCTAACCAATAGATGTGATACCTGCTGTCTTGTTTAAGTTCAGGGGGTGTGGGAGCATGGAGTGCTGGTAGACCTAGTAATCTGAAGCCAAGATAGGACATGATCACTTCATGGCCGCTTTGTGCTAGGATTTTGATTGTTTCTCACTCCATGGGATAAAATATCTTCAGTGGGGTCTCAGAGCTCACTAAGCGCTCGCTCCTTTTCTCACCAGCTTCACCTGCTTACTTCTTACTCATAATTGCCCTTGGGAAATGTACAACTATAGCCTCCCTTGCTATGGTTTTAAATAATAAATGGAGGTTTTAAATTATTATTAGGTAGAAGAAAATGTGTTTTTCATTTCTAAGTGTGAATTCAATAAATTCAAGATTGTACTCTGTTCTCTGTATTACTGTCTACTGTGTTGGTTTCTTTTTCCCCTAAATAAGGTGTCTTAATCAGAATGCAGGCTTTTTTCTTGCTTTTAGCATTTTGCACAGCTTCTAATGTCTTTTGTGCCTTTGAAGTCTCCTCTCGTACTGTGTCATGTGGTTGCCATCTTTATGGTGTCCAGCCCTGCCTTAGTGGTTCTACTTGTACAGTTGCTGTGAGTTCTGGCTCTAGAACCAGGACACCTACGTTCCAATATTTATTGTCTTTTTTTTTTTTTTTTAGTCTGTCTGATCTTAGACAAGTTATTAAGTCTCTACTTCAGTTTTGAGTCTCAACCTCAGTTTCCTCATTTATAAAATGGGGATAATAATATGTTCTTCAAAGGATTTTTGTGAGGAATTATATAAAGCATCAAGAATGATATCTGGAACTTTAAAGTTCCAAATAAGTATTAGCTATTATTATTATTAGGAAGTACCTCTAGAATCATTGTCTCAGTCATTAGGTTAACTGTTGTATTAGGTATCTACTGCTGTGTATCAAATTGCCCCAGAACTTAGCAGTGTAAAACAGTATACATTTCTTCACTCATAGTTTCTGGTCAGAAGTCTGGCCACAGCTTAGCTGGGTTCTCTGCTTCAGGGTCTCCGCCAAGATTTTAACCAAAATGTCTTCCAGGGCTGCGGTCTTATCTGAAGGCTTTAGTTGAGATGGATCTGCATCCAGGCTCACTCATGTGGTTTTTGACAGGATCCCATTCCTTGAGTGTTGTTAGACAGAGGGCCTTCATTCAGTGGTGGCAGTTGGGTAGAGGCCACCTTCTCTAACATGTCAGCCTGTCTAGCTTACTTCATTAGAGCATGCCTGGAAGAAGAGCCAGGGAGACAGGCTGCTAGCAGATAAAAGTCACAGGCTGTAACCCAGTTACAAAGTGACATCCCATCACGTTTCCTGTATTCTTGTTAGAATCAAGTCACTACATCTAGCCCACACTCAAGGGGAGATAATTACACAAGGGCATGAATACTAGGAGGTGAAGGTGACTGGGAGCTGTGTCAGAGCTGTGTACCCCACCACTCTAAAATTAGGATTTCACTTGTGTGTTGTGCAGTCCAGCACATGGACATAGGATGTACATACATTAAATGACTGCATTATTTACTGGTATAGGCAGTGACTTGTACCTGTCAAATAAAATGTAGCAAACTGACATGACATAATTATTTGTTGTTAGTTGTTCCGGGTGTCGTAAACACTTTAAAAACATTAAAAAGGATACTTGCATATTTGAAATAATAGCATTACTGTTCTGTAAACATAGGCAAGAAAATATTCATTTCGGAGCTCATCACAGGCTATTATTAACTTAATCACAGATCTGTTATGGTTTTTGTGTTTTCTCCAGATCTATTCTGCATGTGATGTGTGGTTTCTCTTTTGTGTATTTGAAAACGATTTTTCAACACATTGTCTTGAACCCTTCTCTCTTTTTGGGCTCGTATTCACAGTGTTTGTTGGGAAAGAAGTAGAATGCATCTCAAGTTTAGTGTGCTTTCTTATAGCTTGTTCAGCGTCATAACTTTCTAATTATTGTCCTGCCTTCAGGTGTCCTTGCTTTTGCAGGAATAGTGGTGAAAAGGGGAAACAAAGATGAAACGTGAGCTTAACCTACTTTATTTGTGGAGACATAACTCAAACTGATTATAGAGTTTCCAGAAAGACATGTGAAGCAGTGTTTTATCTTCTTAAAAAGGGCGTAGGCTAGAAAATAATGTGTGCAATAAATTGTCCAAAAGGTCACCTCTTTTGAGGGGTGGGAGGGGCAGTGAACATCTGTATGATTTTTAAATTATTATTCAGAAGCTTTATCTGGTTTCAATTAACTACATTGTTGAAATTCCCTACCTCATCCCCAGCCCCCATTAAACACCTGGGTCAGTGAATATTGGTGGTGTGATCCCTGCCAAAGTGTTGAAATTTCAGTGTCTCTGGGCTACTCTAAGACACTGCAGTGCCTGCATGCCTGAAGTTAGCATGACATGCTCCATTTGAGATGCATTTGACAAATATGTTTGTGTAAGCCAGAATGTTACAATCCTTAATCATTTTGCCAAAAATAAGTTAGCTATTATGTTTTATAACATATGAAGTGTGATAATAAGAAACTTGTGTTTCCATCTCTTCTGTTATTTTTTACTGGAATATTTGACTCTCGTAAGATTTTGAGGACATATGTGTAGTTTAGTAGCTAGCTGGCTTATTTAGTTTTATTTTGGTTCAGCTCTTTGCAATATTTTCATAACTAATTATAGGCACCTTGGTCTTAAATCATTTTAAGAAACTTACTGTATATGTCAGATACATTGTCTGACCTGTATTTTAATATACTAAAAAAAAGTTGCCGCTCTAAAAAAATCTAGTATTTAAAATTATTTATCTAAACAAATTCCACACATAGAATTAGAGATATTCTTCATATATTTTTAAAGTAATGCTCAGTATAGGGAATTTAAAGAGAAACTTGAGCAAATAGGTAATTGGAAGACTGTTAAATCGTAGCTATCATGACTTAAAATAATAAACATAATTGTTTTTAGGTTCATGGGATCTTAGAACTGAGATAGACTTTAGAGACAATCTGGCCCCATCTTTCATTTTATCAATGGGAAGTGAGAGAAAGGTCCCTTGCCAGGATTCAGCCTTGGCTCTGCCAGAATCTGGGGTGGAGCATACTGATATTAGCTGTGAGTATAAAAAGAATCCAAGAAGGTATTGATGGCTCCTCCAACCTGTGGATGATAGCAGAGACTATAGCTATTACAGTGTGCCCTGCACTGTACACAACTGCTAGGTTCGTGTGACTCATTGTGTTGGTGCTCCAGGAGTAGGAAACCCCATGAATGCTCTAGCAATTTCAGGATTGTGTGTTGCCGTAGGGGGAGAATAATCAGAAGCAAAAAAGTAGTAATCTTATCTCCACTATCTAGAATCTTCTTTCTCTTATCAACCATCTATATGTTAAAAATGTGTCACCTGATTTTGCCAGTAAATATTTTTCATAAAGTTCAAGTTTGGGAGTTGAGTTGAAAGCCCTTGATTCTTCACTGAGTCTTGGGGTGAATATCAATTAATATAACTTTAATTTTCCTCTAAGAATTTATATAGCCTTTAATGATAACATGTTCTCCTCTTCCAGGGATATCAGATCCTTCACAAACTTAATTTTTTATATTATTTGGCCTTCCTGTGCACAATAACAGAGAGTTTCCTTTGTCTGTCTGGTTGGCAAAACTGTTTTCTCTCTGAATGAAATTTCCAGATTACTTAAACTCACTATCTTAAGTACCAGACTATTTTATCCAACAGGATAAAAATTTGTCTAAAGTATATTACTTACTTATCTGCCTTCTTCAGCAATGCATATTGAGTATAGAGGAATTTTTTTCTTAGTGATTTAAGGGCAGTGGTAATAACACTATTATTTTGATAGTGTTATACTAGAATAAAATGTAATCAAAAGGAATGTGCCTGTGTCCTGAAATTTCTTAGGTGATAATGCTTTTTCATTAAAAAAAAAATGTTTCATGTATGTCTATGTTAGTTTTTCCATCTCCTCGCTCAGTGTTAAGTACCTCTTCTCTTCCCTACTTCTAATTTATTGCTACTAATTTGCTATAGGCAGAGAAAACCAATAACTACATTATATTTTTTTTTTCAGTAGGAATGAACAGGTCCTAAATAGATAAAGGAGTAAAACTGACAGCATTAAATGTGTGGGCATTGTTATCACTCAGCTGTTTTTTCTCTTCTTTTGAGAGCCTCAAAAACAATGTTTTGGGGCATTTTTAAATACTCAAACTTTTAGAGACTCAACATGTAACTACAGCTGAGAAGCTTGCAAAAGTATACTAGGAGACTTAGAATAGCATGTTAGATCATGTATGTTTTGATTCAGGAATATACCTCATCCATACTAGGGAAAAAATATCTTCAGTATTCTCCAACAATGAGATTATTGAAACTGTAGTTTACTTACACTATTCTGCTGAGCCTTCATGTCTGCTGTCAAAGGAAGACATGCTTGTAAGACGCATTCATATTTCAGTCAGCTGTGTTTAACAGTTGAGATAATCGGGAGGGAGGGAGAAGAATAGGAAATAACTCATTTGTCATAGTAAATTTTGTCAGAATCCTGTCCCTAGATTCAAGTGACAAGACATGGAAGGCAAAATGAGGCAGTACTGTAAGGCTCTGAATGTTATGTGGAGAGAGGTGTCTTCTACCTGGGAAGCTCAGAAAAAACTTCCTGGACGAGCTTCAGGGCCACTGAAGGACGAGTTATATCTGGAAGTAGAGGATTTGATATGGTGACTAGGGGGTACTGTGCATTCTAGGCAAGGGGGACAGCATGAAAAGAAATGGTTTTCATCACTGGGCACAGGGAGAGGGCAGTGGGTGGTGTGACTGGGATGCAGCAGAGTGTGCCTGGAGGGATCAGTCAGACATGAGATTGATAGAGATGGACAAAAAGCTGGGCTAGGGAGTGTGGACTCATTTTCTGGACAGCAGAAAGCCACTGAAGGATCTCTGATGATAGCAGTCATGCATCAGGTAAATTAATCTCTCAGGGAAAAGGAAAATGAGATGGAGAGAAAAAAAATGCAGTATAAAAAGTGAACATCCAGGTGACAGGAAAGTTTACTAGTCCAAGTAAGAAATAATAAAGAGAGTGTAAGGGATAAAATTGCCCAGGGAGATTGCTGAGAAAAGAGAGAGGTCATAGATGTATATCGGCAGAATGACTTCATTTGCCATAAAGGAGTGTTACAGGATTTTTGGGGTGTTGTTGTTCTGGCCAGAAACATGTGGTTGGTGGCACCTTTGCCTGAGTTTTGCTGGGGCCCACTGGGCTAGTTCCACCCACTCTGCCTGACAGGCTGTGCTCAGCTCCTGCTGCCGGCCTGGATCCTATGCCTCCAAGGGAGAATAGAGTCAGGCATGGAGTGATGAGGGGGGTGTGTGAGCGAGTGTGGGGTCTGGCCACTGCACAGTCAGTTATGCTGGCTGCTGCCATGGGGCAGGCAGCTTCAGGTGCCAGCATGGGTGCCAGCTCTCTGTGAGGCCACAGCTGGACCAGGCACACTGTAAGCAGCTTCCCCGGTGGCACCAGGGAATGCAGTGGCACCCAGAAGCTTAGAGACGCCAGGAACCACAGGGCCCCAAAAAGGGAGTCACAGCTCTGACTCAGGGAGCTCGCAGGTCTGGGCTCCCTGAAGTGCTGCAGATTTTCTCTCCTTCTCTTCGCTCGCAACATGGAGAGCAGGGGGCATGTTTCGGCTCTGTTTGTGTTACAGCAGCTCTTTTAGCCTCGCCACTCTTCAGGTCCCGAGTTCTTGTCCTACGACAAGGAAGAATGAGGTTTGCAGACAAGCGGAGGGTGAGCAAGACAGAGAGGAGCTTTATTGAGCAATAAAACAGCTCAGAGAAGACCCACAGTGGACAGCTCCTCTACGTAGCCCAATGAGTGTTCAGCTCCTAGCAGAGAGGGTAGCTCCTCTCTGCAGCTGGTCGTCCTGACAAGTGTTTAGCTATCAGCAGAAAGGGTAGCTCCTCTCTGCAGCTGGTCATCCCATCCTGCAGCTCTGAGCAGAGAAGAGGCCCTATAGTAGGTGGCTCCTCTGTGCAGGCAGGTCATCCCTTTGTCTGAATCTCTTGGTAGAGATAGTAGCTCCATTCTGCAGCAGGTCGTCCCATTGTCTCTCTGTCCTCTGCTCTGGCTGAGCCCAGGGCTTTTACAGGCCTCAGAGAGGAGGAAGTGCGCACTGATTGGTCCATGGGCAGCCATGGGTAGGCCCAGAAAGGGCACCACAAGTCCCCTACTCTGGTCCATGGGACTGGCAGCCTGGCCTCTAGCCTTCAGACCCTCCCTGACCTGCAGGTGGGGCCTCATCAGAGACCCTCCCCCTTCTGCCCAGTGGCCCATCTGCCTCCTGCCAGCATCTATGGCACCCAGGTTGCTTGTGCCAAGGGGCACCTGCAGGCCAGTGCTGAGCCACCCTCAACACCCCCCCTCAATTTCCCCTCATGCTTGTCAGCACCCAAAATCCAGAGGGGGCTGAGGTGGCAGGGAGCTGGCATGTCAGTGCTGCCTCAAGTGTGCACACACCCAGCTGGGCTGTGACAGTGCCCAGGCTTGGCCCCAACCCTACTCCAAGATCAGAGCGGGCGCCAGGAGCAGGGAGAGGCCAGGGAGTGGGAGCAGGCCTCTCCAAGCCTTCAAGGGCCAGGAAAGGGGCCTTCCCAGACCCCCAAGGGCACAGAGAGGCATGGGTCCACAGCTCTTACTTGGGCTGCTGCCTGCTTCTGGCTCTCGTGACTCCATGACGCATGAAGCCCAGCTGCACCCCTTCACAGCTTGGGGCAGGGGCTTTAGGTACTTGCTGGGCCTAGGCCAGTGTCAGGGTAGGGGCAACATCTCCATGAGCTCCCCCAGTGACCCTGGCATTCAGGGGCAGTCAGGAGCTCCCCTTTGCCCAGATTGTGGCCCTGCCCAGTGCGCACCTCCAGGAGTGGATTGCAGGCCCTGGCCTGTCTGCCAGGAGTGTCAGGCCTGATGGTCACCCTGATGCAGGGCGGACCCCAGTGACAGAACCCTGGGCGGCCCTGTGCAGAGCCCCCTCCTGAGGCGCAGGAACCCTGAGCTGCTGGCCAGTCCCCAAAGCAGGTGTCACAGTCAGCTGCCTCAGGGACATGGAGCACAGGGGACCCACCACCGCCATTGCTGCTCCTGTAGCCACTCCTGCTGCCACTGCCCATGCCTCCCCACTGTGGACAGCCCACTGCTGCCATCAGGAGGAGGAAGAGGTGGAAGTCACAGAAAGAGGCAGAAGATATAATAATTTTCCAAACTATTGGCTGCAATCCATTAATGGATCCCAAAATCACTTCAGTGGGTTGCAACCAGTGGATCAGTCAAGACAGAGTAGACTGTGCTACAATAACACAATGTCAGTGGCTTTTAACAACAAAGGTTTGTTTCTTGTTCATGATACAAATCCTTTGAGGGTAGGCTGCCCCTATGAAGATCTGTCTATGCAAGCTTTCTCCAGAATCCAGATTGATAGAGTAGCCTCTATCTGGAATATTCAAGTCCCATGGCAGAGGATATAAAGTGAATAGTGAACCACACCTACATTTTAAAACCTCTGCCTGGAAGTGAAAATTTTCACTCCTCAGATTTTATTGGACAGAGCAAATCATATGACCAAGTCAGCCATCAATGAGGCTGTGAAGTACAGTCTTTCCCAGAGAATGGAAGCATATGTTTGTGACCGATAAAACAGTGTTTTTAAACAATGTATAATAAAATTGAGTAAAATAGAATAGAATAAAAATATATTGCAGTAAAGGCATGTATTATGAAACTTTTTTTTCACTTTGTATGTGTGTTGATAACATAGATTACAATGTCAAATGTATATCTTACTGTGAGTTAAGGTAAAAAAAAAAAAAAAAGTTTGAAAACCATTCTTCTGGACTAGAGTACACCATAGCAGCTAAGAACACAGCAAGAATGTCAAAAAAAGGGGTAGATACATGGAGGATTACGGATGGCCACAGATTTTTTTGTCATTCCTCTCAAGAAATGAAACCTGTTTCCCTTCCCCTTTAAATTTAAGCCGAGCATGTGACTTCTTTCACCAATAAGATACGGTGGAAGTAACGTACTTCTGGTACCTTCAAGTCCAGGCCTTAAGAGGACTGGGAGCTTCTATTTTCTCCCTCTCAGAAGCCAGCTGCTGTGTAAGAAGGTCAACTGCCCTGAGACCATGAGGCTGAGAGAAAGCCCAAGCTAACTACATAGGAGGATCATGAGGCACCAGGCCTGAGTGAAACCTTCTAGGGTCTTCCAGCCCATCTCAGCCCAGCCCATCCACCACTGAATGCAGCCAAATGAGTGACCCCAGCCCACACCACATGGAGCAAAAGAACCATCCAACTGAGCCCTATTTGAATTCCTGACCCACAGAATTGTGAGACAGCAAAATCATTGTGATTTTAAACCATAAGTCTAGAGATGCTGTGTTATATAGCAGTAGATAATTTAAACAAGGTAACAGGGTTGAATGTAACAAATGTTGAAGGCTTCAGGCTTCTAGAGTGAAAGGTTCTTGATGTCCTTAAAGACAGACTTTTTAGTGAAATAATGGACAAGGTGGTTGCAGGAAGTTAGGTGAGAAATGGATAGTGATTCCACTGGCCAGTGAAGGAGAACACATGATAATTTAAGGACAAAGCTGGTCAAGGGAACTTTTTTTCCTGTAAGTGGGGGAGAATTTAACATATGCTGAAGGGAATAGCCCAAGCACAGAGAGATGTCGAAAGTGAAAGACAAATAGGAACTTTTGTTGGAACAGGTTTCCTTCCATTTGTCTTTTAGTCTACATACTTGAAAACTTGGAAAATGGAATTTTTCTTAATATTTGTGTCTTTGCAAAAGTGGTTTCCCCCTTCCCTGGGGTGTAGGGGGAACATATATTACATATTTGGTTCTCCTTTTCTATCTAGAAAAAGTCTAGCTCAATTTTTAAAATAGGTGTTATTGTCATTACTAACAGTGATTATACCTAACATTCATTTGATATTTATAAAACATGTTCACATGTAACAAGGTATTTTAACAGTCTGATTTTTCCCATCTTAAAGATGAGACTGAAGTGCCAAGGAGTCATGTATCCAACCCATATGTCAACTAGTAGAAAAAATAGCAGAGCTGCGACTCTGTATTCTGTTTTCTAACTTTCCCATTATCTGTTTTCTAGGTGAGTTAATTAGAAAGGTGATGATTACAGATGGTTAGACTAAGTTGCTTTCACAGATGACCAAACTATTTGGCCTAAACTTAAGATTTCTATTTTTGCTTTTTTAATATTTGAGTTCTTCAAATACACAGTGAGTGTTTGAGTAGGAAGCAGGTGAATGCATTGGGAGGAGTTCGGAGAGAACTGAGAGAAATGACAGCATGTGTGAGTGCTCTGGAGCATAGGAGATAAAGAGACTGTTGAGGCCTGGGCCAAGGGCAGAAATTAAACTGAAAAGATAGTAAATCAAAGTCCTAGACTTGAGCTGGGAACAGAAGGCGTATGAAGGAAATGGAGGATTCTGCAAACATAGTGCATAGTAGTTTGACAATTACCTCTGTGTGACCCATTAATAAATCCTGCTGTGTGAAAAACAGAGGCTTAGACAATCAGCACCTAACTACTCTGATTTGTGAAAGATTTTCCATTTCAGAAAACAGTAAGTCTCTTACTCAGTTTGTATTGTAGATGACGAAATGCTATTTTTCCAATCACTTATGCATTCATTTAAATATATATGTATCTGCATATTTGTGCGCACACACATTATCTTTTCTGAATTACCCAGAATACTTTGCTAAAAACTAGACACATGGACAGTTTCAACTTTTCAACTTCAGCCATTTTTAGTTATCTGCGTATTTTTTTAAATCCTGAAATTGCTTTCAAAGTGGAAAAATTGTGTGGGCTTTTTTCATCTTTTCATAACTCAAAAACGACTTAATATGTTTTTCTCAAACTTTGCAAAAAAAAAAAAAAAGTCACCTTTGGGCTGAAACCAAGCATGGAAAATTTCACCACAAAGGGCTAATTTTTTGGAAAGCTGCAAGAAAGTGAAAACAGGGGTTTATAATAGAACATTCTTCATGCATGTTAATACTTAGTACTTTATCTAATGCATTTCATCTGAGAATTTCTGAACACTTTTCAGATTTAAATATTGAGCCATTTTAATATCTGTGTACCCATGATATATTGTCAGATATCAAAAAGTTCCCCCATCCTCTCAGATGTCCAATAGCTTGGGAATTAGTGAGATGTGTTTAAAATGACAGGTAGGGCAAATGAAGTTAAGTGGCTGCTAGCCAGCGAAAGCCATATATTTACTGCCCAACACATTTTATCACTACCTCTTCTTGGCCCAGGAGTACTGTAGTTGTAAGTAAAATACAATAGATGACGTGGCACTATTTTGAATAAGCCAATATGTCTCAAAGTAGTATCAACAGCACCTGTGATCTTGTTAGAAAAGCAAATTCTTGCCCCTCTTCACTCCCAAGGGGCGGGGCTCACCAACCAGCCTTTAACTAGCACTGCAGGTAATTCTGACACATGCTTAAGTTTGGGAACCACTTACCTAAGCTTTCCAAAAGCTTGGAACAGAATGCATTGAAATGCTGTGGACAATTCAATCTGTCCTTGGTCTTTCTGTGATGTCAGCTCTGTCTTCTCATATCCTTTGGAAGCAGGAGGAATACGAATCAAATTCTCTGAAGGAAAGATCTTCTGTATTAGTGTGCTCTAGCTCTTTCCACCTATGATGTCCATAAGCACAGAGACTCCCTTGAGTAAATGTGCTGATATCAGCTTGTTCAGGGTAACAGCACTACCAAGATGTATTTTCTCATTTCCTTGAATTATTAGGGTCAAAACTGGAATGGGACTATAAATTTCTTTCTTATTTCTTTGAAATCTTTTAAGTTATAAGATGGTATCAGATCTGTCAGTGGAAGTTGACTGAAGCTCTGCTCTTTGGTGTGTAAGTTCTCAATCTGACGCTTTGCAGTAGCCCTCTGCATTTCAGCAAATCCACGGTCTATATTTTTGTGTCTTCGGGCACTGAAGTAGTTGTTTATGTGCCATTGTAACAAGTTTTGAAAATATGACCCTGGTGATGGAAGTCTTTAGTCTGTAGTATGTGGGCCTTTAGCTAATCCTTTTAGCCTAGGTTAATTTCTTACTATAAATTATTTGTAGAAATTCATAAAAAGGACAACAAGTTCTCAAATAAAGATGCAAAGTATGTGAACAGATAATTCACTGAAGAACTAGCTAATATATCAAAAAGTGTGTGCCTACCACAATGTGTGATACAGTGTTTTATGAATTAGTATATAGTAGTATACTTAATGATGTCTGTTTATATTGAGTATGGTAGTATTTACTAATGTTGATTTGATGAATGAACCTCAACAGTTGTCAAAATTAACTATTACTATTACATAGTCTAAAAGAAAAGTTGTGTTGTGTATGTGTATACTTCAATATACACTTTTGGAAAGTTTGAACAGGTAAATACCAGGTGGCTTATAGTAGTTTTCTGTGTTGGTTAGGGGTAAAGGTTGTATTGGAGTGAAAACTCTACATTGTTTCTGCTTTTCTTTGTAATGACCATGTATTATCAGAAAAAAATAATTTCCATTAAAAAAAGTATTCATACCCTTTGAACCTACTAATTCTTTTCTTTGGAATGTATATTAAGAAAACAGACAAAGATAGAAAAAAACATGTGCAAAAATATTATCTATTATAACAAAAAATTGGAAACATCCTAATGTCTAACCTTAAAGGCAAGGTTAGGTAGAGTATGGAATGTACAGCCATTAAAATTATATTTGCAAAAGACATTATAATACATAAAAGTTAATTATAGAATATTAAGGATGTCAGAATACATAGAGAATATGTGAATACAACTATATAAAAATCATACATGGAAAAGCTTGATAATAAAATTATAAAATGAATTTAGTGGTTGTATTTAAGTGGTGAGTTTGGGTGTTTTTTTTTCTATTTTTTCTTTTTGAATTTTGTGTAATAGCACATATTTATTCACTATGATAGTCATTTAATGGTCATGCATTTTTCTCTTTTTTCTCTTTCAAGGTGATTTGTTCATGTTACTTTATAGCAGAAAGTTGTTCCAGGGGAGATCTTTCTTTTTAAATTTAATTTAATTTCAGATTCATAGGGTACATGTGTATGTTTATTACATGAGTATATTATGTAATGGTGCAGGGTGGGGGGTTGGGCTTCTAGTGTACCAGTTACCCAAATAGTGAACATTGTACCCAATAGGTATTAATTATGTTCACTTTGTATATTGTCAAGTTCAGTGCAGTCCTTCTTAGTGCTCAAATTATCCTACAAGGCCCATATTAAATACCAACCTTCTTAAGTCCTTCTGATTACAAGATGGTTTATAAATAGACGAAAGAACAAATAAGTCGTTAGCCAAATGTCACTGCCTGCATGAAAACTTTGCTGATTGCTCTGATAGAGTATAACTTCTGCTACTTTTGGGCCAATCATATTGTCTCCTATTAGCTTTTCTGTTGTGGCTTGTAGCTTAAGTGTAATTTTTTTTATAGCCACAAGAGCAAGAGCTGGCTCGTTCTCTTCTTTGTATCCTTGCAAGTTCTAGCATAGGGTTTTACACATCCCAAAAGGAAGACATCCATTTTTTTTCATTTGATTAAATTAAACTATATGAAAGTTACATCAGCAGCTTCTGCTGGTAAAATCCTCACTTGGTTCATAAGTGCCACTGACTTCTTCTGTTCATATAGATTAACCACTGCATTGACCTTAAGGAAACAATTGTCTTGTTTGACAGTGAAAGAGAGTACAGATCAGCAGCAAGAGGTAGCAGCTATATGCATCCAAAGGAGCAATACTAAATCAGCTTCAAAAAAAAAAAAAAGATAGAATTGAAGAAGATTATTATCTCAGAATAGTTGAAGATTTCTTAAATTGGACAGCACAAATGTTTGTGCAAAATACTGCTGTACGTGAAAGGAAATAGCTTAGGGGTGTGGTGGACAGACTTTAGGGTGGGTGGCACCCCATGATCCTTACCTCCTAATGTTCGTTCCTACACGTAATCCCCTTCATAAGTGGATATGACTGATGACTTGCATCTAACCAACAAAATATGATAAAGGTGACAGACAGGAAGCACATGATTATGTGTATGTGATTTACATACCTAAGATTGTAGGGCCTGTCTTGCAGAAGTCTCTCTCCCATGCTGGCTTTAAAAGCAAACTGCCATTTTGTGGGTCATCTATGTTGAGCGGCCTCTATGGCAAGGATTTGCAAGGGGCCACTAGAAGCTGAAAGCAGCCTTCAGCCAACATCCAACAAAAAAACTGAAATCCTTGATCCTATACTACAAAGAACTGAATCCTGTCCACAACCTTAGTTAGTGATTTGTATCCTTCCCCAGTCAAGCTTCAGATGAGACTGCAGCCCTAGCTGACACCTTGATTGCAGCCTGGTAAGATGCTAAGCAGAGAACCCAGCTAAGCTAGGCCTGGACTCCTGGTGTGCAGAAACTGTGCAATATCAAGTTTGTATTGTTTTAAGCTACAAAGTTTTAGTAATTTATTACATAGCAATAGAAAACAAATCAAGAGGAAAGTAAAAGGGTAATATGAACTCCTTGTTTTCTTTGCAGGGAAACCCACCTCTAAGACCAGTAGTGGCCCAAAGTTAGTATCAGCCTTGTAGCAGTAGCAGCTAGCCTAGCTTTTTCCTCTGCCACTTTTCCCTGCTTTTATGCTGTCTTACCCACTCTTCCTACTCCGTTCAATTACCTAGATTTTTGGCCTTCCTTGCAATTTTTTTATTAACATTACTTCTCTTCCCACCTCAAAAAAAAATAATTTGGGTTGTTGATAAGTGTGCCTTTTGATAGCTTGCCTGGTGATTATTATTTGATGTATTAACAAAATCACAGGTTGGGATTAGCATCATTCATCCTATTCTAGGTTGAAGCAGATCTTATTTGAAAGTATGGCCATATTCATATCTCATCTGACCAAGAGGTTAATAGTGGTAGGATATTGAGAGGCCCAGGCCCTGCGGTATAAGAGAGTGGCCCATGCTAAGGCGGAGGTGACACTTTTGTGAATTTCGTTGCATTTGGGTGGATATAGGTCTGAAAAATATCGCTTGTACCTGGCCACACTGAAGCCTTGTTCATAGAAGAGCACATTCATAGAGCCTCAGTAGACAGACTGTAACTATCAGAGAAGACATAACAGGGAGGGGAGTGGAAACAGATGAACAACATTCTGTGAAATGCCTCTTTTTGGCTTTTGTTTAGTTCAGATAGAAGCTTCTTTCTAGGTCTGTTTGTGGAGATGAGAAGTATGATTGTGATCTTTAAGAAAGGAAAAAGCTCTAATACAGTTAACCAGAATGTATGAGGTTGCTTTACGCTCACTTCTTGCTTGTATGGAAAATCTGTGAACAATATGCAATGGAGGCCACAAAAAGTTTCCTGAAATGGAAAAAGCCTAGCAGGCACTAAATGAAATGAAAGCTAGGCACTAAATGAAAGATGCTTCACAAGAATAAAATGTGCTTGCTTTGAGATCTCACATTCCAGGCCATTTCAGACTAATTGTGTTTGTTTGGGAAGAAGTAAGATTGTCAGGTATCAGGAAGGTGTATCGATACATAAAAGACAGAAGCCAGTGTCATACTGCAAACCTCTCCCTAGGAAACCAGACAGTAAACCATTTTCCAGGATCAGTTATATAGAGACCAGAGGGAGCATGCATGAATGAAGACACAGTCTAGAAACTCCATTTCAACAAATAATTTCTCCCATCAGTAGTGTTGTTATGGGAGCTTCTGCAAAAAGCCAAATTGAGTGTTAGAGATTCAGCCTTTCCACTTTCATAATCTACTACCCTCAGGAAGACGCTAAGGAGCTTCTTACACCCTCTTACAAAGGAGAAAGTCTCTGAGAGCTTCAGTAATATTATATTAATGTCAATTGACATTTTTTCTGAAGAGATTTCATAATCTCTCATAATCTCATAAAGAGATTTCATAATTAGGGACATATTCTGGTTATCTGGGTACCAGGAGGGTTCTCCTTAAGGCCCTTGTTTACTTCCATTAATAGTTTCTGTGTTTGCCTTACAGTCCCTGCACTTAGGGCTCCATCTTGACTTTATAATTTCTCATTGTCTAGATATATATTTTCCTATCTGTGTGCCTTTGTTGAGCTACTTCCTTTCTGCTTTGTCCTACACCATCTAATTGATGCCTTCTGTTCTTCTGGAAAATCATCTCAAACATGAGCTCCTGTGTGAACTCTTTCCTGATCCCAGTCATTTTTACTCTGTCCTTCCTTTGGTAACACTTTTTCTCATAATTCTTCTACATTCCACCCTGTATTACAGGCATTGCATATGTCTTTGATTTTTCCTGTTAGTTTTTTCAGCTTTCCTTTTAACTAGAGCATAATCTACATACGGTAATTCTTTTGTTTGTCTCCCTGCCTCATTCTAGATATTTCTTCTGACTTAACATTCTACTTCACTAATCCTCACTTGAGCTATGTATAAGCACCTTTAAACTCATCTGTTACATCTTTAATTTTAGTTATTCTATTTTTTGCCTATAAAATTTCCGTTTTATTGTTGTAATTACTAATTCCTGCAAATCTCCATCTTGTCATTTAATATCTTGATCATATAGTTATTTTAAACTCCCTGTCTGACTTTATTCTCCTTTCTACCATCAACAATTTTTAAAAGTATCATTACTTTTATAGAAGTTCAGAGATCATATATTTGACATGAAAATAAAGATTGTGTCTGATAATTCCAACATCTAAGTCTCATGTGGTTGCATTCCTACTTCTGCTTTTTCCTTCTTTGCTTTGGTTATATTATCTTGTCTATCCATATGCTTGTGTATTAGTCCAGGTTTGCCAGAGAAACAGAACCAATGGGATGTATGTACATGGAAAGAGATTTATTATAAGGAATTGGCTCACATGTTTATGGAGGTTGACAAATCCCAAGATCTGTAGTCAGCAAACTGCAGACCTAGGAAAGCCAATGATGTAATTCTAGTTTCAGCCCAAAGGTTTGAGAGCCAGAATTTCTGATGGTTTAATTCCAGTCCAAAGGCTGGCAGGCTTAAGACCCAGGAAGAGCTGATGTTTCAGTTTGAGTCCCAAGACAGGAAAAAAAAAAAAATTCCCAGCTTGAAGGTGGTCAGGCAGACGGAATTCTCTTTTATTAAACCTTTTGGTTCTATTCAGACCTTCAACTGATTGGATGAGGCTCACTCACAGTAGGGAGGGCAATATGCTTTACTCGGTGTACCGTTCAAATGTTAATCAGCCAGAAACACCCTCACACATCCAAATTGTTTGACCAAATATCTGGGCACCCTGTGGCCCAGTCAAGCTGACATGTAAAATTGACCATCACAACTTGGTAAGTATTTTTTAAACTGAATGCCTGACATTATATGTGAAAAATTATTAAAACAATATTAGAATCTTTTCTTCCTCCAGGGAGGATTTACCTTTGTTTCTGCAGTTATACTTAGGGTAGGTCACTTTGATGCCATTGGGAATTGGGCTGAATCAAAGTTATCTTTGGAGGGGCTGGCCTATTTCCAGTTCATTGTTACTTCTAGGGTATAGTCCTTTAATAGTTTCCACTGAAAGCCTAGAGTGCCTTTTCTTTAATGGGCATAGAACTCCCAAGTTTTTCCCTCAAGCCCACAAGATTTTTCAGAAACTCTCTTCAGCTTCTTGGCTTCTTAGCTACTGCTTGCAAATCAGCAAATAATAAAGAAAAGCTACTTCAGCACTCCTCTCTGAAGTTCCTTTTTCCCTAACATTTTAACCTTCAAATCTCCTCTGCCTCTGATGCCTTCAAGGGGACTTAAAAAATTTTTCCCAACGTTTCTAATTGTTCTTGGCAAGAAGATTGCTCTCCAGCAAGATAGCCTGCCATCTTCACCTCCCATCAACACCATTAGCAGCTGGTGCTGAGCTTTAAGATCTTCCAGCTCTGCTATTGAGAAATATGTCATTTCAAGTTTTTAATTATTTTTGTGAACTGTTTTCTTCCTCTGGAAAGTTTTAGAATATTCACTTTATTCTCGGTATTATATTTTATGATGATATTCCTTGGAGTATTTATCCTTTTTAATCCAGAAACTGGCATACTTACACAATGAAAACTCTTGTATTTTTTTTCTCTTCTTGTTTTCTCATTATTCATGTGTTATACTTTCAGAAAAGATTTTCTTGATTTATTTTCTTTTCCATTAACCATTTTTTTGGATTTTTAGTTTTTTACAATGGCAAATATGGGCTATCTTCCCAACTTTATCTTCCAATTCATCTAATTAAACTTTTGATTTTGGTGTCTATGCAAATAGTTTCTAAGGAATTTCTTGTTCTTTTCTTCCTTTTTGTAATATTTTTATTTTTATTTCATGGGTCTCTCTCAGGAAAACACATTTTTTAGAGATTTTGGGCTCTTGCATTGTCTGTATTTATTCTGAGTTCCTTTCTTCATGCTTTTTAAAAAATATTGATCTGTCTCTTGTAAGTGAAGCTTTCCTCAAATGTCTGGTACTTATTCATTATCCATTCATATTTAAGAATGAGGCACCAGGCTAGGCACGGTAGCTCACTCCTGTAATCCCAGCACTTTGGAAGGCTGAGGTGGGTGGATCACCTGAGGTCAGGAGTTCGAGACCAGCCTGACCAATATGGTGAAACCCTGTCTCTACTAAAAATACAAAAATTAGCCGAGCATGGTGGCATGCACCTGTAGTCCCAGCTGCTCGGGAGGCTGAGACAGGAGAACTGCTCGAACCCGGGAGGCAGAGGAGGGTGCAGGGAGCCAAGATCGCACCATTGCACTGTAGCCTGGGTGACAGAGTGAGACTCTGTCTCAAAAAAAAAAAAAAAAAAAGAATAAAAGAATGAGGCACCAAAACTATCAGGAGGTTTTGTATGGGTGTGGGTTTGGTCAGCCGGTCAGCTATACTACAGGGTAATTGGACAGGTATCCAACTTTTTTGGTGTGGTATTCTCCAGTGTACATATTTTTTCTGGAGCCATTAAGTCTCTTCAGAAAAACATTTTCAAACCACTTATCTAACACACAGCATTGTGAAGCAAACAGCCCAAGGAGCTGGAGTTTGCATGTGAGAATGTCTTAGCATTTAGTGTTTTGGCTTTCACTTACATCATTTTTATGATATTCCTTTTCCCCTGCCTTTTTCTATGTCCTGTGTCTCCAAGTCAGGAGCCTGTTTCTTCTATTTCTACACAGAATAAACCTCCAGGCCATGATGGGGTTGTGGAGGAGTTGCTTGAGGATATTGGATGAGGCAAGTGTCCCAGGGGACTGGCTGCCTCTCAGCCAGCCTTTCATTCATCGAGTCTGCTCTGTGCCCTGCACTGTTTTACTGGCACCTGTCATGGTCTTGAATCCATCTGGGAACAAAATAGGAAAAGAAACAAAAAACAAATTCTGCTTATGCTGAATTTACAGTTTACTAAGGAGAGATGGTAATGAGCATAAAAATGAGTAAATTAATATGTTCAAAGGTGCTACTGCCTTGACATAAAGAGTGAAGCAAGATAAAGGGGATTAGAAGCACCATGGCTGGGGGATAGAGGGCAGTGGTGGACTACAAGTGATTTTTAAAACTTTTTATTTGGAAATAATTTCAAACTTACAGAAGAGTTGTGAGACTAAGAATAGTGCAACAACACAAGATACACTTTTACCAGATTTACCTGTTGTTAATATTTTACCTCATTTGCTTTATTTGCTCCCCTACACACACACACACACACACACACAAACACACAATATTTCTTCTTGAACCATTTGAAGGTAAATTGAACATATTATTGCCCCTTATCGCTAAGGACCTCCTTAAGATATTCTTAAGAATAAGAATATTCTCTTAACCACAAAACGGTTATCAATGTCAGTAAATGTAATATTGATGTAATACTTTAATCTACCTTGCATATTCCCATTTTGTCATTTGGCCCACTAATGTCCTTGATAGCATTTTCCCCTCTCCACTATGGTCTGGAGAATTAGATATTACCTTGAATTCTCATGTTTCTTTATTCTCCTTTAGTATGAAACATCTCAAGAGTATTCCTTTGTTTTTTCATAAAACTGACATTTTGAAGAATATAATTCCTTTTTAAAAAGATAGTATCCTTAATTTGTGTTTGTCTCATGTTTTCTTTTGACTAGATTGAGGTTTTGCATTCTTAACTATAAAATAATACCTCATAGGTGATGCTATGTCCTTCTCAGAGTAGGTCACCTGTAGGCACATGACATCCAGCTGTTCTTCATTGGTGATACTAATTCCAATCACCTAATCAAGATGTTATCCAAAATTTCTCCACTGCATACTTTCCTTTTTCTTTTCCTTTTTTTTTTTTTTTGGAGATGGAATCTTGCTCTGTCACCCAGGGCTAGAGTGCAGTAGTGCGATCTCGGCTCACTGCAAACTCTGCCTCCCGGGTTTAAGCAATTCTCCTGCCTCAGCCTCCCAAGTATCTGGAACTACAGGCGCCCGCTGCCATGCCTGGCTAATTTGTTTGTATTTTTTTAGTAGAAGCGGGGTTTCACCGTGTTGCCCAGGTTGGTTTCAAACTCCTGAGCTCAGGCCATCTGCCTGCCTCAGCCTCCCAGAGTGCTAGGATTACAGGTGTGAGCCACTGCGCCTGGCCTGCATACTTTACTTTTTCTTAGCCAAGAATAAACAGTCTGTGGGGAGGCACTTTTTTTTCATGTCAATGTCCTGCTCTTCAACAAAATTTTCTCCTAGATTCAACATCGATTGTTTATCCTTGCCTGATTCAATCTTTATGAAGATTTTCTAACTGTAGTACTTTCTCCACATAAACCCATTAGAACTCAATATTCTATTATAAGCAAGAACCTTCCTTTTTATGTATGTATAATTTGTATGTATGTATGTATTTATCAGCATGGACTTATGAATTTTGGATGTATTAAAGGTATATGATTCATTACTGTATTGATTTTGGTGATAAAAGTGTTCCATATTTGGCCACTGGGAGCCACTTAACTCTGGCTCCTATTGTAACTGCAATTTTAAGCAAGATGTTTATTAGGCATCATAGAAATGACCTGCTGGAGGTAGAGTTAGCCACGTGGCTATCTAGGGTACAAGGGTTCTAAACAGCAGGATAGTTATTACAAAGGCTTTGAGGCCACGAGTATGCCTGTTTGAGAAACAGCAAGGCCAGTGTGACTGAAGCAAAGTGACTAAGGTGTGAAGTAATAAGACAGGGAAACTTTCATTGCATTTGCCCTCCCCACACTCTTCTTCTGTATCCTGTGGTCCAGAAGAAACATTAAATACACCCTTATACCCACCAACAAATAAAGAAATAAAACCTGCCATTAAGTCAACTTCTTGAATTTATTTTGTATATTGTAAAATCCAGATAGCTACATATAGATGTGTACTTTTTGAAAATGTATCCCATCAGCCAGTGATAGTTATATTTCCATGGAGATTATTCCAGTCACTTGTATTTGAACAGTTATACAGGATCTGACTATAATTAGAAAAGGGAGACAGGGGCCAAGTCAACCTACTACAAGTTTGGATTCACATTTTAAATAATTGGTTAAAAAAAATAAAGTGAAGATGAAAATGTTTCTTTTGTTTAAAAAAAGATAAGAAAATATAAAATTGGAGCTTTTATTAATTTATACATGTGTCAGAGAAATGATAGACACAGAGAAGTAGCAGACAGTGGCATGCCCTTATTAGCTTCTCACATTATTATGCTGGAAACATGGGCTATTACTGTACAGTGAAACTAGAGTTTAAGGTGGAGAACCAGATTGACTTGATGCATGTGAGTGTTTATGAGTTTCACATTGAAGGTGCCTGGTGGTGGTGGTGGTGGTGGTGGTGGTGGTGGTGGTGGTGGTGGTGGTTGTTTTCTCTACAAAGAATACAGCTTAGAATAAGTGAGGCCAAGCTCAAATCATGTAGCTGTAACTATCAACTTGGTGAATTTCTGAGTTATCAGAAAGTGAGACTCTTTGGGCGTGATGAGGCCATAAGTCAAGGAGTATCAGCAGCCATGAGAAGCTGCAAGAATCTAGGAATGGATTCTCCTCTGGAGCTTCTTGACACAGTGCAGCCAGGGCATCTTTGTTTCAGCCCAGTGATACTGATTTGGCCTCCAAAACTGCCAGAGAGTAAATTTTTGTTATTTGAAGCCACCCATTTGTAGCAATTTGTTACAGCAGCTGCTGGAAACTAACACATTGCCATTGACACTTGATAGCTACTTCAGTATGAAGACATGTGTATCTGTCTTGTTCAGTTTGGCGGAAACTTTCATGCATTATTTCTGTCATGTTCCCTTCCCTCCTTCCCTGTCTTTTCTTTCTATAATTCATTTAATAGGACATTAGTTTTCCTGGATTGGGTGTCTGATTTTCTTTCCACCTGCTTATCTCTATGCTTTCAGCGGAATTTCTTTCCACTCAATCTTCTAACATTTTCATTGATTTTTTTTTAATTGAAGTATAAATTTTTTTTTCAGTACTATTGTCTTTACCAGGCACAGTGGCTCAAGCCTGTAATCCCAGCACTTTGGGAAGCCAAAGTGGAAGATTTCTTGAAGTCAGGAGTTCAAGACCAGCCTTGGCAACATAATGAGACCCTGTCTCTACAAAAAATACAAAAATTAGCCTGGTGTGGTGGCACATGCCTGTAGTTCTAGCTACTTAGGAGGCTGAGACAGGAGGATCACTTGAGCCCAGGAGGTTGAAGATGCTATGAGCTATGATCATGCCACTGCACTCCAGCCTGGGCAACAGAGCAAGACCTTATCTTATAGAACTAAATACATTAAAAAAAAAAAAAAAGGAGGAAGATGGCCGAATAGGAACAGCTGCAGTCTGCAGTTCCCATCATGAGCAATGCAGAAGATGGGTGATTTCTGCATTTCCAACTGAGGTACTGGGTTCATCTCACTGGGGCTTGTCAGACAGTGTGTGAAGCCCACGGAGCAGGGTAAGGCATTGCCTCACCCGGGAAGCACAAGGGGTCGGGGAATTCCCTTTCCTAGCAAGAGAAGCCATGACAGATGGTACCTGGAAAATAGGGACACTCCCACCCTAATACTGTGCTTTTTCAATGGCCTTAGCAAACGGCACACCAGGAGATTATATCCCATGCCTGCCTCAGAGGGTCCCATGCCCACAGAGCCTCGCTCACTGCTAGCACAGCAGTCTGAGATCGAACTGCAAGGTGGCAGCAAGGCGGTGGGAGGGGTGTCCGCCATTGCTGAGGCTTGAGTAGGTAAACAAAGCAGCCTGGAAGCTCAAACTGAGTGAAGCCCACCACAACTGAAGAAGGTCGGCCTGCCTCTGTAGACTCCACCTCTAGGGGCAGGGCATAGCTGAACAAAAGGCAGCAGAAACTTCTGCAGACTTAAACGTCCCTGTCTGACAGCTCTGAAGAGAGTAGTAGTTCTCCCACCATAGAGTTTGAGATCTGAGAATGGACAGACTGCCTCCTCAAGTGGGTCCCTAACCCCTGAGTAGCCTAACTGGGAGACACATCCCAGTGGGGGCCAACTGACACCTCATACAGCTGGTTGCCTCTCTAAGATGAAGCTTCCAGAGGAAGGATCAGGCAGCAACATTTGCCGTTCTACAATATTTGCTGTTCTGCAGCTTCTGCTGGTGATACCCAGGCAAACGGTGTATGGAGTGGACCTCCAGCAAACTCCAACAGACCTGCATCTGAGGGTCCTGACTGTTAGAAGGAAAACTAACTAACAGAAAGGACACCCACACCAAAACCCCATCTGTACATCACCATCAGCAAATACCAAAGGTAGATGAAACCACAAAGATGGGGAGAAACCAGAGAAGAAAAGCTGAAAATTCTAAATATCAGAGTGCCTCTTCAACGCCAGAGGATCACAGGTCCTCGCCAGCAATGGAACAAAGCTGGACAGAGAACAACTTTGACGAGTTGAGAGAATAAGGCTTCAGACGATCAGTAATAACAAACTTGTCCGAGCTAAAGGAGGATATTTGAACCAACTGCAAAGAAACTAAAACCTTAAAAAAAATTAGACGAATGGCTAACTAGAATAAACAGTGTGGAGAAGACCTTAAATGACCTGATGGAGCTGAAAACCATGGCAAGAGAACTACAGGACGCATGCACAAGCTTCTGTAGCCGATTTGATCAAGTGAAAGAAAGGGTATCAGTGATTGAAGATCAAATGAATGAAATGAAGTGAGAAGAGAAGTTTAGAGGAAAAAGAGTAAAAGAAATGAACAAAGCCTCTAAGAAATACGGGACTATGTGAAAAGACCAAATCTATATCTGATTGGTGTACCTGAAAGTCACGGGGAGAATGGAAGCAAGTTGGAAAACACTCTTCAGGATATTATCCAGGAGAACTTCCCCAACGTAGTGAGGCAGGCCAACATTCAAATTCAGGAAATACAGAGAACACCACAAAGATATTCCTCGAGAAGAGCAACCCCAAGACACATAACTGTCAGATTCACCAAAGTTGAAATGAAGTAAAAAACGTTAAGGGCAGCCAGAGAGAAAATTTAGCTTACCCACAACAGGAAGCCCATTAGACTAACAGCAGATCTCTCAGCAGCAACTCTACAAGCCAGAAGAGACTGGGGGCCAATATTCAACATTATTAAAGAAAAGAATTTTTAACCCAGAATTTCATATCCAGCCAAACTAAGCTTCATAAGTGAAGGACAAATAAAATCCTTCACAGACAAGCAAATGCTGAGAGACTTTGTCACCGCCAGGCCTCCCTTACAAGAGATCCTGAAGGAAGCACTAAACATGGAAAGGAACAACTAGTACCAGCCACTGCAAAAACATGCCAAATCATAAAGACCATAGATGCTAGGAAGAAACTACATCAACTAAAGAGCAAAATAACCAGCTAACATCATAATGACAGGATCAGATTCACACATAACGATATTAACCTTAAAAGTAAATGGGCTAAATGCTCCAATTAAAAGACACAGACAGGCAAATTGGATAAAGAGTCAAGACCCATCAGTGTGCTGTATTCAGGAGACCCATCTCACACGCAGAGACACACATAGGCTCAAAATAAAGAGATGGAGGAAGATCTACAAAACAAATGGAAAACCAAAAAAAGCAGGGGTTGCAATCCTAGTCTCTGATAAAACAGACTTTAAACCAACAAAGATCAAAAGAGACAAAGAAGGCCATTACATAATGGTAAAGGGATCAATTCAACAAGAAGACCTGACTATCCTACATACATATGCACCCAGTACAGGAGCAACCAGATTCATAAAGCAAGTCCTTAGAAACCTACAAAGAGACTTAGACTCCCACACAATAATAATGGGAGACTTTAACACCCCACTGTCAACATTAGACAGATCAACGAGACAGAAAGCTAACAAAGATATCCAGGAATTGAACTCAGCTCAGCACCAAGCTGACCTAATAGACATCTACAGAACTCTCCACCCCAAATCAAAAGAATATACATTCTTCTCAGCACATCACACTTATTCCATAATTGACCACGTAGTTGGAAGTAAAGCACTTCTCAGCAAATGTAAAAAGCAGAAATTATTATAACAAGCTGTCTCTCAGACCACAGTACAATCAAACTAGAACTCAGGATTAAGAAACTCACTCAAAACTGCTCAACTGCATGGCAACGGAACAACCTTCTCCTGAATAACTACTGGGTACATAACAAAATGAAGGCAGCAGCAATAAAAATGTTCTTTGAAACCAATGAGAACAAAGAAACAACATACCAGAATCTCTGGGACACATTTAAAGCAGTGTGTACAGGGAAATTTATAGCACTAAATGCCCACAAGAGAAGACAGGAAAGATCTAAAATTGACACCAGAACATCACAATCATTCACTTTGAAAACTGGCACAG
>NW_012111919.1:2801848-2844028 GCF_000951035.1 Colobus angolensis palliatus | reverse complement strand
AACTGGCACAAGACAGGGATGCCCTCTCTCACCACTCCTATTCAACATAGTGTTGGAAGTTCTGGCTAGGGCAGTCAGGCAAGAGAAAGAAATAAAAGGTATTCAATTAGAAAAAGAGGAAGTCAAATTGTCCCTGTTTGCAGATGACATGATTGTATATTTACAAAACCCCATCGTCTCAGCCCAAAATCTCCTTAAGTTGATAAGCAACTTCAGCAGTCTCAGGATACAAAATCAGTGTGCAAAAATCACAAGCATTCCTGTACACCAATAACAGACAAACAGAGAACCAAATCATGAGTGAACTCCCATTCACAGTTGCTACAAAGAGAATAAAATAGCTAGGAATCCAACTTAAAAGGATGTGAAGGACCTGTTCAAGGAGAACTACAAACCACTGCTCGATGAAATAAAAAGAGGACACAAACAAATGGAAGAACATTCCATGCTCATGGATAGGAAGAATCAATATTGTGAACATGGCCATATTGCCCAGGGTAATGTATATTTACCCATATACCCAAAGGAATATAAATCATACTGCCATAAAGACACATGCACACGTATGTTTATTGTGGCACTATTCACAATAGCAAAGACTTGGAACCAACCTAAATGTCCATCAATGATAGACTGGATTAAGAAAATGTGGCACATATACACCATGGAATACTATGCAGCCATAAAATAGGATGAATTCATGTCCTTTGTTGGGACATGGATGAAGCTGGAAACCATCATTATGAGCAAACTATCACAAGGACAGAAAACTAAACACTGCATGTTCTCACTCATAGGTGAGAATTGAACAATGAGAACACTTGCACACAGGGTGGGCAACATCACACACCGGGGCCTGTCGTGGGTTGTGGTGCCAGGGGAGGGATAGCATTAGGAGATATACCTAATGTAAATGACAAGTTAACGGGTGCAGCACACCAACATGGCACATGTATACCTATGTAACAAACCTGCTTGTTGTGTACATGTACCCTAGAACTTAATGTATAATAATAAAAGAAAAATACAAAAATTAAAAAATTTAAAAGTGCAGGTTTGTTACATATGTATACATGTGCCATGTTGGTGTGCTGCACCCACTAACTCGTCATTTACATTAGGTGTATCTCCTAATGCTATCCCTCCTCCCTCCCCCCACCCCACAACAGGTCCCAGTGTGTGATGTTCCCCTTCCTGTGTCCACGTGTTCTCATTGTTCAGTTCCCACCTATGAGTGAGAACATGCAGTGTTTGGTTTTCTGTCCTTGTGATAGTTTGCTCATAATGATGGTTTCCAGCTTCATCCATTTGTTTGTGTCCTCTTTTATTTCATTGAGCAGTGGTTTGTAGTTCTCCTACAAAAGCTTGAGAAGAATGGGCTATAGGAAGATATTGAAGCTAAGTTTCAGATGTTTGTGTAGTTATAAGTTATGTAAAGACCTCTGCAAATATGCAAACATTCCTTATAATTAACAACCCTGACATGAAGATCAAACGTATGAAATGGCTGCTTTTTTTTTTTTTTTTCACATTCAGGTAATTAAAGTGTAGAAAAATCTCTGCCCCAGAAGGTCTGAATATAATTCACATGAATGGAAAATGGCAAAAGTGGTTAGTTTCTTGAGTAGCATCTTAACTGAAACATACTAAAATGGCATAATTTTGCTTCAGTAATCAGTAGTTGAAAGATCTCGTGCTTTAATTCTTAGGATATGGGTTTAATTATTTCTGGAGCTAAATGATTTGAGACACTTGTAAAGATTAGCCCATATCTGACAATAATAGTAGTAATTGGTTCAACCCTAAGAAAATTGCCTCCAAACAATAACAATTACAAATAACTTATTTTGTATGTAAATATATAGTATATATAAACGTTAATGGCATGGATTCAGAAGTCATCCTGCTTGAATTCATATCTCTCTCACTTTCTGGATGAACCTCAGTTATCTCTTCAGTGGAATGAGGGAACTTCATAAGGTTTTTATGTATATTAAATGAAATAATATATATAAAGTGCATAAGTATAGCACCTGGAAAATAGTAAGCTGTCTCTACAACTGTTAATCCAGCTACTTCCCTGCAAGGCATATTCTTATCTTTCTGACATACAAAGTTTTTAAGACAGAGTAGAAAATCTCAAAAAGCAAGCTGTTGATTAAAATATAATGGCATTTGCAGTTTATAAACTGCATACTTATTAAATAAGCTGACTAGGCTTGTGTTTCCAGTGTGATCCTAAGGAGAGGAACACATGGCCTTAAGAGGAGATAAACAAAACTAGGATTACTTCTAGACCTATGTTTTGACAGCTAGAAAGTTTATCTTTGAAGGCTGTCTGGTTGACATTGCATGTTGGCTAAGACATTCCTTACAAATGTTGCAGTCATATAAAAAGAGAAACTGTGTGCTATTTTTTTTGTTTGTTTCCTGTTTGTACAGTGGGGAAGCACCCTGCCATAACTACATCAGGTGGGTTAAACTAATAAACAAATAGGCAGAGTGGCAGTGATAATGTTCTTTTGAAGATGTTGAAGTACTATTTGTCGCAGCTTCACTTAGTCATAACACATAGGCATCACTGCTGCTCTCCCAGAAAAATGGATGCATCTGTAATAAGCTATATAAACGGATGAAGTCTTTTAAGGATTTTTAAGATTTACTGTTTTTTTTAAGCCTATTTAATGAAACAGATTGCACACAATCCACACCTGAGCACCATACTGTTTACCTTGTGGCCATACTTCAAATTGTTTCTTAGCTTCTTTTCTGAAAAATGATTACCAACAATAATAATAAATTCCAGAAAAATAAGCATCAAAATACTTTCCTCTAACCCCCGCAAATGTAGCCAGTATAAAAAGTCCCAGTGTGCATGTTTACCTTCCTGTACTGTTAAAGAAAACACGGTTGTGCTTCATTATCAAAAGTTGATTCTGGTAGATAGCAGAAGAGAATGTGAAATATGCGAAAATGTTTTCTTAGGATAGAATGAATTGGCTAACATGGGAGTTCTTTTTTTAATGAGATAGTAACATAAGAAAATGTTTGGTCATGTACACAGATTTGGAAACCTTCACCGCACAGCTGTGTTATCAAATTAGGCATACTTCCTTAACCTAGGCGATATTTTTTTTTTTTACTAATATGAAGAATGAAAAATTTTTATTACTGTGACTTATCCTATCAAATTTTGACTATAAATTTCATTGAAATTATCATTATAATATCTAGGAAAAGTTTCACCTAGCAGGTAATAATTGTTCTCCAAAGGGAAGAGAGGAAAACCAGTCTCATCAACTAAGTATTAGTTGTGATAAAGTCTTTGGTCTTCTTATATTTTTATAAGGCAATGATGCATTCAGTGTACATATTAGAACTTCCTTACTGTTTTGGTCCATTCCCATTATTTCGGAGTGCATTTTAATTCTCAATTTGTTATTGATATAGATCAACCAAATATTACCCTGTGGTTGCTTATATATTTGTAGAGTTTCCCTTACATGCAGTTTTGCTTAACATGGGTCACAGTAAAGGATCATTTATAAAAGTAATGGATTGTTTCCTGTTTCTGCCAGCTGATTTGATCAATCTAAAGTTCCTTATGTACTATGAGTTACATAACCAGTATGGAATCTGTGTGGTACATTCTCATTTTAGTTGGGTGTTAACTGAATTAGCCATTTATATCCTTTAAATCATTGAGGACATTTTAATAAACACTTGAACTGCTCTGTTCTTCATGTACCCTGCTCCAGCAATATGGTTCACCTGGCTGTTACTCAAACACACCACATTAGCTTTCTATGACCTCTACACATGCTCTTCCCTCGCTACAAAATTTATTTTTCTGATCATCTCTTAGCTTACTCCCTAACTGCCTTTGCACAAATGTCACCTTTCATCAAATCCTTTCCTAAACACCCTATTTAAAGCTATCCCACCACCCCTCGCAGTTTCTAGTCCTCTTTTATTATTTTATCTGCCCCCTCATAGGACTTGTGACTTACTACCATTATACATATCTGATTCAATTATTATTTATTGCTTAAATTGTTATAATCATTATAAATCACTTATGGCTAATTAATATACATATTATGCTCAGTCATTTACTTGATTAGTTAGCCTCAATTATATTTTATTTTTAATTTTTTTTTTTTTTTTCTTTTTTTGAGGCGGAGTCTTGCTCTGTCGCCCGGACTGGAGTGCAGTGGCCGGATCTCAGCTCACTGCAAGCTCCGCCTCCCGGGTTTACGCCATTCTCCTGCCTCAGCCTCCCGAGTAGCTGAGACTACAGGCGCCCGCCACCTCGCCCAGCTAGTTTTTGTATTTTTAGTAGAGACGGAGTTTCACCGTGTTAGCCAGGATGGTCTCGATCTCCTGACCTCGTGATCCGCCCGTCTCGGCCTCCCAAAGTGCTGGGATTACAGGCTTGAGCCACCGTGCCCGGCCTTATTTTTAATATATATTTTTAATTGACAAATAGAAAGTGTATAGATTGGTACAATATGGTGTTTGGAAATAAGCATATATTGTGGAATGACTAAATCAAGCTAAGTGACTTATGCAGTACCTTACATGCTTATCTTTTTTTGTGGTAAGAACACTTAAAATCTATTCTACTATCTTAGCAATTTAAAAATGGGCAAAGGACTTAAATAGACATTTCTTCAAAAAAAAAATACAAATGACCAACATGTATATGAAAAGGTGCTCAACATCACTAATTATCAGAGAAATGCAAATCAGAACCACAATGATGTATCACCTAACACCTGTAAGGATGTCTATTAGAAAAACAAAATATAACAAGTGTTGACAAGGATATGGAGAAATAGAAATCTTTGTACACCTTGTATACTGTTGCAAGAGCATTGGTAGAACTACTTTGGAAAACTCTTTGTAATTATCTACTAAAGATGAATATATGCCTACTATATGACCCAGTATTTCTACTTTGAAGTGATGTAGCCAACAGAAAACATGCATACATGCACCAAAAGACATATACAAAAATGTTAATAGGACTTCTGGTTTCCAGTTCCACATGTAAGGAGCTTAGAAGTTGCCCTTCCAACTCTAATAAGTAAAAAGCTGTGCAAACTGATAAATCAACCTTATTGGACCCAGGATAGGGGAGGACACAGGGAAACCCACTGTCCCCAAAAGACTAGAGAGACAGACTGGCAAATACCGAGAGCCACAAGTTACTAGAGATGCAGTCACAAATAGAAACCCCCACAGGAAGCAGTGCCTTGGTAGAAAAACCTGAGCTGTAATTGATGAATTATAGGAGGTTCAGTATGAACAACTCTGAAAGTTTAAAACTCCAGGGGGACCCACTCATGGGGAAACCCTACTATTTTGTTAGACTTACCTACATGAGCTAAATTAGATTCTCCAAGTAAATATTGCAGAAAAATCCCTATGTGCTTCTGGCAGGGGGAGGATGAAATGAACCATTTTGAAATATGCCAGAGCACTGTGCTCTTCTTAACAAGGTCTGCCCCCAGGAGAAATTAGTTAGCTAAATCCTGACCTGCTGGGGTATTATTAGAGCCTGACCCAAGGGAAGGGAAATACCTAACTCTTGTCAGCTCTAACCTTCTGCATCAGAGAAGGGAAATACTAAACTCCAGACAACTCTAGCCATCCTGTTCTGCCAAAGAGGGGAGAAGAATACTGAGGAAACACTTAGAAGTTTGTAGACCAGAGGCATATGCTTACTAAAAGACTGAGACTTAATCATAGGATGATGGAATGTCTCTCCTCCCCTTTCCCCCACCTAACTACTGCATTACTAAAACCTGATTTACAGAAGTTCCTTTTACCTGGTACATCATATCCAACTACCAAGAAAAAATTACTAGGCATACCAAAAGGCAAAAAAAAAAAAAAAATGAAAGAAAGAAAAGAAAAACAATCTGAGGAGAATAGAGCAAGCTTCAGACCCAGACAGGTAGGCATTCTGGAATTATCAGATGAGGAATTTAAATCCGCTATGATTAATACACTAATGGCTATAACAGATAAAGAAGGCATCATTCAAGAATAGGTAGACAATGTAAGAAGAGAGATGGAAATCCTAAGGAGAAAGCAAAAAGAAATACTAGAGAGTAAAAACACTGTAAAATAAAGAATGCCTTTGATGGGCTTATCAGTAGATTGAAAGTGGCTGAAGAAAGAGTCTCTGAGCCTAAGAATATCTCAACATAAACCCCCAAAACTGAAAAGCAAAGAAAAAGGCTGGGAAAAGAAAAAAAAAAAGAATAAGGACTGCGGGACAACTACAAAAGGTGAAACATATGCGTAAGGGGAACACTAGATGGAAAAGAAAGAGAGAAAGAAACAAGAAATATTTCAAACATTAATGACAGAGATATTTCTTAAATTAATGTCAAATATCAAATTTCAGATCCAGGAGACTCAGAAAGAAAATAATAGGGGCTTGAAACTCAGATCTTCATAAAGAAAAGAAGAGTATCAAAGAGGAAATAAAGATAAAAATGTTTATTTTTCTTATTCTTAATTTATCTAACTGATAAGTTTGTTCAAAATAATAATAGCAACAGTGCTTTCGATTATGTATGTTTATATGTTATATGTATGCCTACATATAAGTGAAATGAATGCAACAACACAAAGAGCAGGAGGGAAGACTTAGGATTATATTGTTTTTGTAAGATACACTACTTGTAAAGTGGTGTAGTGTTATTTAAAAGTGAACTTGGACTAGTTGTAAATGGATATTGCAAACCCTAGGGCAATCACTGGAAGTTTGTTTTTGTTTTTTTTTTTTTAAGTATAACTGACATGCCAAGAAAGGAGAGAAAATTGAATCATATAAAATGCTCAGTTAAAACCACAAAAGGCAGAAAATATGTGGAAGGTGGAAATAGGAACAAGAACAACAGAGAAAATAATGACAAATATAGTTGATATTAATTTAACTACCAATAATCACTTTAAACATCAGTTGTCTAAATGCACCAAATAGACCTGGCGTGGTGGCTCACACCTATAATCCCAGCACTTTGGGAGGCTGAGGAAGGAAGATCACTTGGGCCTAGGAGTTCGAGACCAGCCTGCGCAACATAGGGAGCGAGACCATCTCTACAAAAAATTTGAAAAATTAGCCAGGCATGGTGGTGTGTGCCTGTAGTCCCAGCTACTCAGAAGGCTGAGGTGGGAGGATCTCCTCGAGCCTGGGAGGTCAAGGCTGCAGTGACAGAGTGAGATCCTGTCTCCAAAAAAAAAAGAAAAGAAAAGAAAAAGAAAAGCACTAATTAAAAGATTGTTAGAGTGGATCAAAAAAACAAGATTCAACTATATGTTGTTTAGAAGAAGTCCACTTTAAATATAAAGATACATGTAGATGAAAAGTAAATGGATGGAGAAAAATATACCAAGCTAACACTAATCAAAAGAAAACAGGAGTAGCTACATTTCAGACAAGGCAGACTTTCAAAGCAAAGAAAGTTATCCAGGATAAAAAAGGTCATTACATAATGATAAAGAGGTCAGTCCTCCAAGAAGACATAACAGTCCTTTACATGCATGTGCCTAGCAGCAAAGCATAAAACTATGTGAGGCAAAAACTGATAGAACTATGAGCATAAATACATGCATCCACTATCATAGTTGGAGATTTTAACACCCCTTTATCAGAAATGGACAGATCCAGCAGGCAGTAAATGGGTAAAGACATAGTTGAATCCAACAACACCATCAATCAACTTGTATAATTGACATCTATAGACTACTTCATCCAACGAGAGCAGAATACACATTCTTCTCAAGATCACATGGAACATTCACCAAGATAGACCACATTATGGTCCGTCAAGCAAACATTAACAAATTTAGAATAGAAATTATATAATGCCTGCTCTCAGACCACAGTGGAATTTAGAAACCAATAAAGGAAAGATAACTGGAAAGTCCCAAAATACATGGAGATTAAACATGGATTAGAAAAGAAATTTCAAGATAAATTAAGAAATAATTTTGAACTAAATGAAAATGAAAACAGAACTTATCAAAATTTATGAGATGCTGCAATGAGCCAGGATCATGCCATAAAATAAAATTAATATATCAGAGATGCATGTACTCCGTGTCCATTGGAACACCCTTCACAATAGCAAAGTTAACAGGATCAACCTAAGTGTCCATCAGCAGATGAATGGATAAAGAAAATGTGTGTGTGCACAATGGAATACTGCTCAGCCTTAAAAAGAAGTTTGGTCATGTGCAACAATGTAGATGGAGCTGGAGAATATTATGTTAAGTGAAATAAACCAGACACAGGAAGACAAATACCACATGTCCTCACTTATATGTGGAATCTGAAACAATAGAACTTACAGAGCAGGGAGTAGAATGGTGATTACTAGAGTCTGGGGTGGTGGGCAGTGGGAGAAGGAGGAGAGGATGGTCAGTGGGTACAAAGCCTCAATTAGGAGGAATACAGTTTTTTCCTTTGGGACATATTGCACAGCACAGTAAGTATAGCAAAAACAGTCTTTAAAATATACTGGAACAACTGAACATCCACGTGCAAGAAAATGAATCTAGACACAGACCTTATACTTATCACAAAAACTAACTCAGAATGGATTATAGATCTAAATATGAAGCACAACTATAAAATGACTAGAAGATAACATAGGAGAAAACCTAGATGACCTTGGATATGATGATGACTTTTTAGATACAAACCAAAGGTGCAATCAGTGAAAGAAATAACAGATAAGCTGAACTTCATTAAAATTAAAAGCTTCTACAGAAAGCAGGGTCAAGAGAATAAAAAGATAAGTCATAGACTGAGAGAAAATATTTGAAAAGACACATCTGATAAAAGACAAATCCAAAATATACAAGGAACTCAGAAAACTCAAAATAAGAAAAATATAAAACCTATTTAAAAATGGGTCAAAAACCTTAACAGACACCTCACCAAAGAAGATATACAGATGACAAATAAACATGAGAAGATGTTCCACATCATATGGCATCAAGGAAATGTAAATTAAAAAGACAATGAGATAACACCATACCTGTTAGAATGGCCAAAATTCAGAACACTGACAATAAATATAGAAACAGCAGGATATGGAGCACCTCTCATTCATTACTGGTGGGAATCAAAATAGTCCAACCACCTGGAAGACAATTTGGTGATTTCACACAAAACTAAACATATTCTTACCATGTGTTCCAGCAATTGTGCTCTTAGATATCTACCCAAAGAAGTTGAAAACTTAGTGCACACGGACATTTATAGCAGCTTTATTCATAATTGCCAAAACTTACAAGCAACCAGTATTTCCTTCAGTAGGTGAATGAATAAATACACTATGGTACATTCAGATGATAGAATATTTTTTAGCATTAAAAAGAAATGAGGGGGCCTGGACATGGTGGGTCACGTGTGTAATCCCAGCACTTTGGGAGGCCAAGGCAGGGGGATGATTTGATCCCAGGAGTTCAAGACCAGCCTGGGCAACACAGGGAGACCCTGTCTCTATAAAAATACAAAAAATGAACCAGGCATGGTGGGGCACACCTGTAGTCCCAGTTACTTGGGAGGCTGAGGTGGGAGGATCACTTGCACTCAGGACGTCAAGGTTGCAGTGAGCTGTGATTTTGCCTAGTTATTGGCTGAGAAGGTGGTGAGTGGTGGTTCTTCTCAGTCTGAACAGATCTCTAGTCATTCTAAAACCCAGTCATTTGTCATTACTGTACAGAAGAAACAATAAGTAATGGACCTATCCCTTAAGAAAAACTCTCATCAAAATATGCTTCTTTATTGTAGGTAATTCGCGCCTTTCTGCTGTTTCCAACAATTGAACGAATGTCTGAGTCACCCAATGGCAGAATTGCCACTCCACTTTTGTGCCGGTTTCGATATGTTCTCTATGTTACTGGCTACTTATTATTGAAACTGTGTCCTGAGAAAATCAAGTCCTTGCTAATCAGAAGGTGCCTTCAATTAATGAACCTGGAGAATGAATTTTCGCCATTGAATGTATTAGAACCATTCTGCCTTGGTAAGCACAGATTTTAAAATGTGTATGTTTATTCTTGTATCGCAAAGTGTTTACACAATACTCTCTGACAGTGGACAAATATCAAGCAAGGAATTATTTACTAGTTTTTTATTTTTCTCTTCCGAAAGTTTAAAACTAGAAGTAAATAAAATTAGAAACAGAATGAGGGAATTTTTACGTGAGAAATTAGACAGAAAAGCCTCATCGTTTTAATTTTATCATACGTTTCTGATTCTTCACTCTAGCTGCAGGATGGTGAGAAACACTTCTTCTGCACATAGTACATAGTATATACGGAGTCCCTACAGGAATCCTGGGTATGCCTGTCAGCTCAGTGGGAGTACTTTACAAAAAACAGCAGAAGGACACAAAGCCTAATACTCTTATAGAGTTAACAGGTTGTTTTTATTTTCCTTGTTTAAATGTTTTGGGAGAATTTAAACCATAGAAGTAATAAATAGTTGTCATGGTAATGTATTTTAATACTGGGTGCTTTGCTGATTGTATTTTATGAATATGCTAGGAAATGTTTTTGTGACTACTTTTTGGCTTCAAAAGTTGTTTTAAAATATAATTTATCGTTTTAGATCATACTATTTTATACTATATTTATAAATGACTTTCATAATAAAGTAGTCCTAGTTTCTTAATCTATAAGGTGGGGATAACAATACCCCATACGTCAAATGTTATTCTAGTGTTAAATGTGATAAAATATGCAAAGCTTCTATCTGGTATTTTATTTAAAACAGACCTCCAATGAATGATGTAACAATTAGTTGCAGCAGTAGCTAATGGCACTTTCTAAGCTTTTACCTGTGATCCTCAAAAGAACTAATAAGGTTTAGTATTGCTATTGTCCCCCTTTTAAATGAAGCAACTGAGGTACAAAGAGGTTACATGATTGCCCAAAGTTATACAACTAGTATGTAGTGTTGAAGCCCAGGCATTCTGCCACTGTATTGCATGTCCTTTCACCATAGCTGCTGCTGTTGCCCTAGTTAATGATAACAGCAGGACTCCTGAATAAAGGTTTCCATGCTCAGCTGTATTAAGAATGCCATAAGGTCACATGCCTAATGAACTAGAAACAAGTTAACAGCCCTGCCTGTTCAGTTGTACAGCTGCAGTTCATATGGGAGGTATTTTTCTAAATATGTAACAAGAAGCAGTCCTCACAAATACAAAATTCAGTATATTTATCCTATTGATAGATTTTTCCCCCTTCCATTTTCCCCCCAATTTCCACTCTTTAATACAGCCTTAGCATAGTGGTTAAAAAAGATGAGATAGGAAGAGGGGAAGCAAGGGCTAAGGACAGTCATGGAAATTGCCAGAGGTTGAAGTTGGAAATATCCCTTAAAGACCATTTGGTCCAACTCCTCATCTCTCCACCATATTGTTACAGGAAAGGGGTCCCGATGTACACCCTAAGAGAGGGTTCTTGGATCTCGTGCAAGAAAGAATTCAGGGTGAGTCTGCAGTGCAAAGCAAAAGCAAGTTTATTAAGTGAGTAAAGTGGTGAAAGAATAGCTCCTCCATAGACAGAGTAGGATACTCCTGAAAATAAGAGGAGGGATGTACCCACCCCAGGTACAATGCTTGTATATATAGGGAGATGTCTTCTGCTACAAGTTTGTGAAAAAGGATTAATTTTCTTAATTACTATATTTTGCAAGAATCGATATTATTATTATTTTGAGATGGAGTCTCACTCTGTCACCCAGGCTGGAGTGCAGTGGCATGATCTCGGCTTACTGCAACCTCCGCTTCCCAGGTTCAAGTGATTCTCCTGCCTCAGCCTTCCAAGTAGCTAGGACTACAGGCAAGCACC
The DNA here is from genome assembly GCF_000951035.1 of Colobus angolensis palliatus. Lineage (NCBI taxonomy): Eukaryota > Metazoa > Chordata > Mammalia > Primates > Cercopithecidae > Colobus > Colobus angolensis. The sequence goes on along the minus strand of NW_012111919.1, from coordinate 2,832,139 downwards.
ACTGTGCCCAGCTAATTTTTGTATTTTTTTTTAGAGACAGAGTTTCACCATGCTGGCCAGGCTGGTCTCAAACTCCTGACCTTGTGATCCACCCATCTCAGCCTCCCAAAGTACTGGGATTACAGGCGTGAGCCACCGCACCCAGCCCAAGAATCGATATTACTATCTTTGAAGCAAAATTAGGAATGCCTTTGTTCTCCAGATATCAGGATATCTGGACACTCCCAAGTCTGAGTCTGTTTTAGTAAACATTATTAATTTGTTCCCTTAACTTTAAACATCTAGAGGCTCGGAATGCCTTACTTTCTGAGAATACAGTCCAGCAAGTTTCAGCCTCATTTTCCTAGCCCACACTCAAAATGAAGTCTCTCTGGTTCAAAGGCCTCTGACAATATTATGGAACAGATGCCTACTGGTGAAAATGATACTGACAAGAAGTCAGAAACCCTCAACTCTCATTTTGGTTCTGTCCTAGAGTCACTCTGTGGCTTCCGTTTAATTACTTCCCCTCATTGATTTTCAGATGTTGATTACATCAAGAGTTAGAGCCAGTCTACCTTTGGAAATTACTTGAGACCCAATGGAATCAACATTTGAAATTCTGGCAAATATATGTAAAATTCTCCACATATACTTTGATAAGATCATTTTACTTCTCTTTACAGGTTTGTTTGTCCTTCCTAGCCCCTTGTTACTCTTTGCCATTTTCTTTTTGTGTTGTAGAATGGATTTTATAAAGCATTCTTTAGTTACAGATTCCATTTTCCTCCTGGGATTTCTGCTTCCAGGAAGATAGAGTAAATGGACTTTCCACTATTTCTCCTGCTAAGTACAAAAAACCCTGGATATTATCTATAAAACAACATTAAGAAGACTATACAAGGTAGAGAATAGAAAGCAGACTATGTAGGGACTTTGGGACCCAAGCAATAAACAGTGGTGAGTTCCCTAGGTTTTCTTTTTATCACATATATCCTAAGTGTGGAGCCAGCAACCCAGAAACACCAAAGGTAGAAACTTTTAAAGGCCCCAACAAAAGCCTACTCTCTCTAGCCCAAAGACCAGGAAAGGAGCAGTGTTTCATAGAGTATGAAAAAATAGTCTTCTCCCTACCTTGTATACAAAAGAGAGATTAACAAAAAAATATATAAATTTATTAACATTATATTTCATATGTACATGGGAGATACCCAGAGAAATGAATACATCTCAAAGAGGTGGCTTCTGAGTTCAGACTTAAATACTAAATACTTCAACTAAAACAAAGAAAAGAAGTCAGTAATGGGAGGTAACCAAGAAAAGCACTGTATACAAGACAAAAGTTTCTTATGCAGATTTAGGTTGGTGCCCTTTGCATTGATAATAGAATCCCTGGTGATTTAGAGTCATCCTTCATGGTACAGAGAGGAAAACACCCATTCAAATGGAAATGTCCTTTATAGACGTGAACTTCCCTTTAAAAAGGGAACTTCTCCATTTTTAGAGCTTCTCCTGTGTCTCCAGTTTCTCAAAATACTCAGTTTAAAATAATCTTTTTGCCCAAGAGGCATCTTTAGGGATGGTATATTTTGGGTCCCCTACAGTCATTTTGCGGCAGTATATTCTGGTCTTCAGTACTTTCTTTCTTTATTATTATTATATATTTTTTGAGACAGAGTCTCACTCTGCCACCCAGGCTAGGGTGCAGTGGCTCAATCTCGGCTCACTGCAACCTCCGCCTCCTGGGTTCAAGCAGTTCTCCTGCCTCAGTCTCCCAAGTAGCTGGAACTACAGGTGCCCGCCACAACTCCCAGCAAATTTTTGTATTTTTAGTAGAGAGGGGGTTTCACCATATTGGCCAGGCTGGTCTCAAACTCCTAACCTCAGGTGATCCACCCACCTTGGCCTTCCAAAATGCTGGGATTATAGGCACGAGTCACCGCAACTGGCCTCTGGTCTTTAATACTTTCTAAAAGAAACCTTTAGACAGTAACTGCTCTACTCTACTCCAGCCATATCCAGCCATGCTTGCAGAGATTGAGTGGACTTTACCCTCTCCCCAGCAGTAATGAAGCACCCCCTCTCTTTCCCTGCTCTCGAGTACTGTCCCAGAAGAGGCTGAGAAGAGAGCAAAGACTTTAATCACTGCCCTGCAGTAATGGGTCTACCATCGCCACTACCCCCATGTTATCAGTAAAGGTCATGTGGGAGAAGTAGCAAGGGACTCCCACTTGTCCCAGCCAAGATGGTAACAGTGAAAGCCTAGTACAGAGTCAGAATTGCTTTCCCTACCCAGCAGCTTTAAGGAGCCCCTTCACCCCTTGGGTGTCAACGTAGCAGGACGAGCCTCAGACAAAACTCCTCAGACACTGAGTTAAAGAAGGAGGGTGTTTATTCGGCCAGCGGCATCGGCAAGACTCCTGTTTCAAGAGCCGAGCTCATCGGCAAGACTCCTGTTTCAAGAGCCGAGCTCCCCGAGTGAGCAATTCCTGTCCATTTTAAGAGCTCACAACTCTAAGGGGGTGAGCGTGAGAGGGTTGTGATCAATTGAGCAAGCAGGGGGTACGTGACTGGGGGCTGCATGCACCGGTAATTAGATCGGAACAAAACAGGATAGGGATTTTCACAGTGCTTTTCTATATAATGTCTGTAATCTATAGATAACAACCGATTAGGTCAGGGGTCGATCTTTAACTACCAGGCCTAGGGTGTGGGACTGGGCTGTCCACTTGTGGATTCCATTTCTGCCTTTTAGTTTTTACTTTTTCTTTCTTTGGAGGCAGAAATTGTGCCTAAGACGATATGAGGGATGGTCTCCTCCTTTACTCCCCGCCTTTGAGACTCTCACTCAATAGTGGGAGTTCTCACTTTCATTTTTACTACGTATGTCTTCTTGCAAGACAGATCGATAGTGATTCATATAGTACACTTGTGCTGAAGCATTTTGGTGAACTAAGATAGCAAGGAAGCTCTTTATCGTTTGAAGAAGTACAGATAGCAAACAAGGGAGCAGTAAGCAGGTTCCTATTACTATTATAACTCTTATTATAAAAGTTTTAAATCCTCCTAGCACTGGGAACCATTTTCTAAACATGACCCCAGGATCAAATCCATGCCACACTTGCATGGGCACATATGCCAATTTTGTCATATCTCTAACTATGTCTTCAACTACTTGCCCTTGATTATCTATGTGTAGGCAGCAATGAGTAAGGTTAAATTTCTACAGACCTCTCCTTCAGCTGCTAGCAAGTAGTAAAGAGCTAATCTATTTTGATAGATAGCATTTCTCATCTGATCTTCTTGCCAGGCCAGAATAGTCAAGGCTCTGCCAGTTTTATTAGTGATTATTTTTAAGACAGCTTGTAACCGTATGATTTGGTTGATCATGTAAATGGGGGTCTGGTATCCTCACGAGCCGTCTTGTGCCTAAGTAGCAGGCCTATAATATTGTATGCTTCTCTCAGAGGGCCATTTATCATTTTTTTCAATTTCCTATAGCTATGCTTCTCTTTTCGTGGGAAGCATAGACAGGGAAGCCTAGGAGTTTGCCTGTTTTTATGGGCAGTAGGAAGAAAGATGGTTTAATAGTGTCAATAACACAACTACCTACCTACTGGTCAGGTAATTTGGCATAAGCTCTATGCCTACATATCTAGTATAATCTAGTGGGGGCTGTCCAGTCCTGGTGGGACTCCGGGTGGATCCACACAGTTTGCAACTTTGGGAATTTACTAAATGGATTCCTCTCTGTGTGATTTGAACTCCACCAAGTGACTGTTTCTGTGGTACCATTATACAGTTTCTGTCTCAGACAACTAAGTCATCCTACAGGGTGAGTGAATTCTTTTCTTTCTCTAGCTATGCAATATTGTCCAATAATTGAGGCTTTTGGGACCTAGAAATTATCAGGGTGATTCTTTTGAGCTGGGAATTCATCAGGAACTGGATCTGTAAGTACTCATTATCGGGCTTCCCATAGCCGTTGATCTCCTATTACAGTTCCTCCACATACATAACATGAAGTGACATTGAGAGACTGGGCTCCATGCTCAGCTAATTGCAAAAACAAATTTCTTGTTTTTCCTGGAATTTCTGGTACTGGCACATTTAGTTCATCATAGAAAGTTTGAAACACTGTCTCAGGAAAGTGTTTATAAACTTCTCCTCGAACCAAGATATTTACTTGAAGATTCAGTCCAGCCCCATCGATTCCTAAGGTCACACGCTCCTCTTTTTTCCAGCGAGGATCAAGGGGATTGGTTATTACTAGCTCTAAGGGGTTACATTGTCCTTTAGTACAGGAAGGGTTATTTTTTCCTTTCTGAAGGTGGACTGGATCCTTTTCATTTTTTTTTTAATCTAAATGGCCTAAATGACACAAGACCAGTATTTACATTTGTTTCCACACAGTCCTAATTTATGACAGATGTACTTATTTTCTGCCATATAGCCTCTTTTCTAATTAAGAGAACTACACCTTATTCCTAACGTATTACTATTAATGACAGCACAGGCATCAAATTTTAAGGTGACTTGTTTGGGCACCTCTTTTTCTTCTGTTTTGGCTAACACTTTACTTGTATCATTTATGAGCCTCCACCAGTCCTCAGTCCTTAATCTTATTTTTAAAAAACTCTGGTCATAGGAGGCTCAGATGGGGCATAACACACATCAGGTTGGTCATTTCCTGGGCTACATACCCTGTATAGAATAACATTATACAAACAAGTTCTTTTTAGAGTTCCAGTACACTTAAAATAACTGTAAAATAATAGGACCATAGCAACCTTTGGTCCTACCTCAGTGACTTGATGTATACACTGGGAACAGTCCTCAGTCTGAGGAAGGTCAGTTGAAGTCCTTACTATAAAAGTCCAAATTTTAAGGAAAATGAGTCCCGCAATGAGTTTTCTCATGCTTCGGCTGTGCATGGACCAGTCAGCTTCCGGGTGTGACTGGAGCAGGGTTTGTCTTTGTCTTCAGAGTCGCTTTGCAGGGGTTGGCGAAGCTGCTCCTGTCCATGTAATGCTCACAGTCTCCTGATATTTCAGGATGGTTTCGGAGGTTGGGCCTGCCAGAATAAACTGAGTCCAACACCTCTACACAGTTATGTTTAACTGGGCTCTCTGATACCGGGAGCAAGGTGGTGGGGTTTAGGGTGTTGCAAACTTCAGTGGTTATGTGGGGATTTTCACATAGCAAGCTTTGGTACTTGGTTAATCTAGCATTTGTTAACTGATGATGTCCTTTGATAGTCATTAAAGTTACCACAGCATGGGGGGCCTTTATATTCAGTTTTTGTCTAAGGGTTAGTTTATTTGCTTCTTGTGCTAACAGGGCCGTTGCTGCTAGGGCCGTTAGACCTGGGAGCCAGCCTTTGGAAATCCTATCTAGTTGTTTTGAGAGATAGGCCACTGGCCTTGGCCAGGGCCCCACAGTCTGGGTTAAAACTCCAACTGCCATTTTTTCTCTTTCTGACACGTAGAGTGTAAAGAGTTTTGTCAGGTCAGGTAGCCTCAGGGCTGGGACCGACATGAGTTTTTCTTTTAACTCATGAAAAGCTTATTTCTGTTGGTTGTAATAGATGTAGTGTATCTAATCTACATTTTTATTAACTGTCACCTACTCAAATATTGAGTCAAATCCTGCAGCTATTTGATTTCAAGCTTTAAATTGATCTGGTATTCCTCGTGGGACTCCAGTTGCATCTAAATAGACGTGAGAGTCAAAAGACTTATAAGGGGCTTCTCTCGCTTTATGATGTCTTATTTTTTTTCCTTCTGGTTGATGAAATGCCAGGGTGAAAGGGATAGCCAATTGGACTAAAGTACAAGTGCCACTCCACTTATTCGGCAGAGTGCCCGGTAAAGGTCCACCACAATACCACCACACATCCGCTCAGGGGTGAACAAGGGCTGACTGATTGATAAGTTCTTGAAAATTCTTAAGCTCACTGCATCCTTTCAGGTCTCCAAGGGATACTAAGTTTCCTCCCTGTCGTGAGAGACACAAAGTGAACTTAGTGTTGGGAGACAGAAGCTGGATGGCCCTTGGGGGCTGACCTGCAGGGTGCCAGACTTTGGGATATGGCAGAGAGAGCTTGGCACGACTTATTACTCCAGCCTGTAGAATCCTGGAAAAGAGCTACCATGCAGCCCACACCTGGTTGACTGGAGGACCACCTTAGTGGAAAGGGGACAGTCTGGGCCTCTGGCCTGCCATGTGCACAAGCATAACAGTTGCTTTTGTTTAACATTCAGATGGAATATTTGATCTATTTTGACCATGCATTTGCATCTTGGTATCCTGTCTTAATTGCTAAAGTTTGTTTTAAGTCTTTAACTTCTATGATCTTCTAGTAAAATGAATGTATGGTTTTAGGAAATTACAGAAACTGGTTGGGGCAGTCCATCCTTGCTCTTTAGTGGTCCACAGAACGTTGGACCAACTATGGCATGTAAGCTCTATATTGCGGGGGCAAGACTCCTGGTTGGCACTGGGGTCTTTATTGAAATCTCCTGGATTAAATGGTCCTAGTTTACTAATGCTCAGTCTGAGGAGAGTCAGAAGGGACAGAAGTACTTTTCTGAAGTAGAAAGCTGTCTTTGACTTGGCAAGTCCTCATAGATACTAACAAGGCAAGCATTAAATGCAATAGTTTGAGGCAAAATTGACTTGGTTATGTTAATAACTAGATGGTCAGCAATAGAACGAGGAAAGAAAAAAGAGTAATAGAATAGATGAAAAGAGTTAAATTTTTCTTAGCTTTAATTTGGTAGGGTTTCCCCCGGGACTATGGCCCACGACTCTGGAGGGGGTGGCACTTTCTTGACTTGGGTGTGATGAGTCCATTCTTTTTTCTTTTTTTTTTTCTGTAAGAACAGCAGTCTTGGTGGTTAGCAGCACAAGGTAGGGTCCTTCCCAGGCTGGCTCAAGTTTTTCTTCTTTCCACCCTTTGATGAGAACATGATCTTCAGGCTGGTGCTGGTTTACCAGAAATTCTAGGGGTGGTACATGTGCTAAAAGACTTTTAGTTTTTGAGAGAAAGGAAAGTGGAAGATAAACCAAGTATATAATTTTTAAGAAACTGACCTTTTGTTTTAAATGTGGGGACCTTGGCAGTGGACTTTATAGTCCTTAGCGCCTTTTTACTGAGAATTTTCCTTTAGCACCTATTTTTATTAGTTTTTAAACTAAAGAAAGCCAAATACTATTTTATATTTAACAATGCTTCTCGTATGATATTTATACCAGATAAACTAAATTTTATCTTTATATTCATGTGTTATTAATGTTAAACCTAATTTTAATAAAACCTTGTAGAGATATTTATCTAATTTTTAATGTTTGACCATAAGGTAAGATTTTATAGACTCTTTAAACTTTTATGATTTTTGTTAAAGAGCAGGTTGGTGCTTTAAGAAAAACCTGTTATGCTTTTACTTTAAACTTTTCAATGTAGGTAAAAATGTACATTCTTATGCCTCCTTATAATCCTTTCACCAAAGGTATATTTTAGTTTTCTTATACACCTTGCACATAAACTTTTTTTTTTCAGTAGTTTTACATTCAGGAGGCCTAGTTACTTCTAAATTATACAATATTTTTTGCATAAATTCTTTTTTGTAACATTTTTCTGTTTCATGACTTTTGCAGACAGTTCTTCAACATGCCTCAACTTTCTGACTTACTACAATTATTTCTTTCTTTAAACAACCAGTTAATTTATTTCAGGACAAGAATTTACCATATAATACTCTTTTTATTTAAATTCTACCGCCCAGCTTTTTTTTCCTTTTTTTTTTTCCTTAGGATACTTCTGAACTGATGAGGTGTGCTCACAATGAGGTTTCCTCTGAAAGTTTTTTTTTTTTATACTTTGTTGTTGTTGTTGTTGTTAGCAAAGCAGTTGCCACTATGGATTGAATGCATTTGGGTGATCCGTGGGTTACTGGGTTAAGAATGTTTGATTGGAAGGCCTCAGTGCTTTCGGGATACACCCTTGTTTACACTGACAACAAAGTGGTATTGGGGTGTTATAGGGTTACAGAGAATACCTTCAATTATCAATTATAGGTTTTAAATTTACCTTGGCTTTTAAAGGAATAGGGTACACTTTTTTTTCTTAACTACTTGTATATCTCTTTCTTTCTCTCTTTGACTTTGTCTCTCTCTTTAACTTTCCTTTTACCTCTGTCTCTTCTCTCTGCCTCTCTCTTTCTTTCTCTCTCTTTCTCTCCTTGACTCCCTCTTTGTCTATCTCTTCCTCTCTCTCTTTGCCTCTTTTCCTCTCTGTCTCTTTCCTTTCTCTCTCTCTGCTTGTCTTTCCTTACCTCTGCCAGCCACTTATGCTGCTGTTATCTCAACCACTGTGTGTTGGGGACGGGGATCTAAAACCAGCTGTAACCAAGTTTCTATATATGGGAACTGGTCTGGGTTCCCTGACTTACAGGTTACCTTGTGCCATACCTTTGAAACAAGGGACCTGTCCAGGCTTCCTTCTAATGGCCAACCTACCTCTAATGCTGGCCAGTCTATCTTACACAAAGTTTTAAGTTTTCCTAGTGTCACAGTACTCCATAGTCTCCTTTAAATTCTTTTTTGAAATTTTTTCAACATAGTTCCTAGTAGGGTGGGCTTATTTGTGCCTGACCTCTGCTTCTTCGAGACAAAACACCACGCTGACAACACACGCACACCACAGAACAAAGAACGGGTAAAAAGAGCACACACACACTTTTGCCGTTAGCACCAAACCAAAATCAAAATATCCAGAAATCTAAGCCAGGTCAAAAACAAAACCAAAGTATCAAGCAATCCAAGTCAAGTCAAAAACAAAAACCAAAGTGCCAGTACAGGCACACTATGGGTGATCAGGCCACGCTTCCGCTCAAATGGAGTGGGCAAGTTCCCAAGACCGGTCCTGTCAAGCGATTCAAACCAAGTCAAAACCAAAACCAAAGTGCCGATAAAGGCACGCCGTGGGTGATCAGGCCACGCTTCCACTCAAACAGAGTGGGCAAGTTTCAAAGACTAGTCTTACCAAGTTTTAGATGTCCAGACTCCAAGTGCCCGTTCCTTCCCGGTGTGCAGCCACTGCGTTGATCCTCCACGGGGGCCTGCCACACACTGCTCTGGCGAGGAGTCCCACCAGGGCAAATGCCTACCCGGGAGTGCTCTCAGGATCCGCGTCGCTCGGGCTGGTCAGAGTCCCCTGCAGGGATGTTCCACAGGGCAGGCTTAAGCCACCTAGGGAGCTGTCTCGACCATCCGCCATTCACCTCGCTTCCCAATCAGGGAATCAAGAAATGTGGCAGGACAAGCTGCAGACAAAACTCCTCAGACACTGAGTTAAAGAAGGAAGGGGTTTATTCGGCCGGGTGCACCTGCAAGGCTCCTGTCTCACGAGCTGAGCTCCCCGATTGAGCAATTCCTGTCCCTTTTAAGGGCTCACAACTCTAAGCGGGTGTGCGTGAGAGGGTTGTGATCGATTGAGCAAGCAGGGGGTGGGTACGTGACTGGGGGCTGCATGCACCAGTAATTAGATCAGAACAAAACAGGATAGGGATTTTCACAGTGCTTTTCTATACAATGTCTGTAATCCATAGATAACATAACCAATTAGGTTAGGGGTCAATCTTTAACTACCAGGCCCAGGGTATGGGACTAGGCTGTCTGCTTGTGGATTTCATTTCTGCCTTTTAGTTTTTACTTTTTCTTTCTTTGGAGGCAGAAATTGGGCCTAAGACAATATAAGGGGTGGTCTCCTCCCTTATCAACAGAAGTCAGATGGGTAACTTAGAGTCTACCGTACCTGGCCATAATGAAAAAACCATCTAAAACATAACGGTTAAATACAATCTAGAATCTCATAACATACCACTCAAACTGTCCATGTTGTAGTTGAAAATCACTTGTCTAACAAAATCTCAACTTGACTGGAAAAAAAAAAATCAATGCCAACACCAAAATGACAGAGATACTGGAATTATCTGACAATGACTTTAAAGCAGCCATTATAAAAATTATTTAATGATCAATTAATAAACATGTTTGAAACTCATGAGAAGATAGACAATCTTAGGAAAGAGAAGATTGAAAAAAAAAATTAATGGAAATTTTAGAACAAATTTAAAATCTCAATGGATAGACCCAACAATAAAATGAGGGGACAGAGGAAAGAATCAGTGAATGTGAGATTAGATCAATAGGAATTACCCAACAGAGAGAAAATAGACTAAAAAGGAACAGAACCTCAGGGACCTGTTGGACTACAACGAAAGATCCAACATTTTCATGCTTGTAATCCCAGCACTTTGGGAGGTTGAGGCAGGTGGATCACAAGGTCAGGAGATCAAGACCATCCTGGCTAACATGATGAAACCCCGTCTCTACTTAAAATCCAAAAAAAAAAAATTAACCGGGCATGGTGGTGGGTGCCTGTAATCCCAGCTACTTGGGAGGCTGAGGCAGGAGAATGGCATGAACCTGGGAGGCGGAGCTTGCAGTGAGCTGAGATCGCACGCCACTGCACTCCAGCCTGGGTGACAGAGCAAGACTCTGTCTCAAAAAAAAAAAAAAAAAAAAAGAAGATCTAACATTTGTGATAACACCAGTCCTAGAAATAGAGAGTAGGTCTGAAAAAGTATTCAAACAAATAGTGGTTAAAAACCCCCAAATTTTGCAAAAGATATGAATTTACAGATTCAAGAAGCTGAATGAACTTAAAACAGAATAAACCCAAAGAAATCTACACTAAAACACATCATAACCAAGCTTTTGAAAACTAAAACAAAGAAAATCTCTTGAAAGCAGCCAGAAGAGCAAAGCGATGCATTATTCATGGAAGAAAGTCTGTTTGAAGGACGGCTAGTTTTTCATCAGAATCCATGGAGACCCAAAGGAAAATGACAAAATGCAAAACAAAAATAACTATCAATCCAAAATTCTATATCTAGCAAAAGTATCTTTCAGGAAAGAAGGGGAAATTTAGCATTCTCAAATGTTGAAAAACTAAAAGAACTTGTCACCATTAGATCTATCCTAAAAGAATAACTGCAGGAAGTTCTCTCAACAGAGAGGAAATGATAAAAGAGGGAATCTGGGAACATCAAAAAGAAAGAACAGTGAATAAGTTAAAATGTGGACAAATGCAACTTTCTTCTCTTGAGATTTCTGAATTATGTTTAACAGTTAAAGCAAAAATTACAGCACCATATCTTATGGTTCTAAATGTACACAGAGGAAATATTTAGGGCAACGATTTTATAAATGGGGGAGGGCACAAGGACATAATGGCAAGTAAGGTTTCTACACTTTACTTGAACTGTAAGATGTAACCACAGGTAGATGGTAATAAGTCATGTATATATGTAATGTAGTACCTAGAACAGCCATTTCAAATGCTATTCAAAACAGATACTCAAAGTCACCATGGATAGATCAAGATGGAATTCTATATTTAGAAACACATTGATTGGAAGGCCAGAAAAAGAACTCATAGACATGGCAGAGAACAAACAGAAAACAAATAATAAAATGATCGTCCATGATTATATTGAATGTAAATGATCTAAATATACAATTAAAAGAAATTAGCAGGGTAGATTAGAGAACATGACTCAATTATATGCTGTCCTCAAAAATCTTAGTTTAAATATAACAATATAAGTAGGTTGAAAGCAAAAGGATGGGAAAAGATATATTATGCAAACATTTATAAGCAAAGGAAACCAGGAATAGCTTTATTAATATCAGATAAAGTAGATTTCAGTGCAAAGAAAATTACCTAATAGGCATTTGTAGAACACTCCACCCAAAACAGAATTGATATCAACGTGTTAATATCATTGAAACCATACAGAGCATGTTCAATGACCACAACGGAATCAAACTAGAAATCAACAACAGAATAACAACAGTTAGATCTTTAAATATTTGGAAAGTAAACCACATACTTCTAAACAACTCATGAGTTAAAAAATGGAAATTACAAAGAAATTCAAATAATACTACATGTAAATAATAAAACTATGGCTTACTATTGTAATCCTAGCACTTTGGGAGTCTGAGGTGGGAGCATCGCTTGAGCCCAGGAGTTCTAGACCTGCCAGGGCAACACAGTGAGACCCTGTCTCTATAAAAAATTTAAAAATTGTCCAGTCACTGTGGCTCATGCATGTAATCCCAACACTTTGAAAGGCCAAAGTGGGCAGATCACTGGAGTCCAGGAGTTCAAGACCAGCCGGGGCAACATGATGAAACCCCATCTCTACTAAAAATACAAAAATTAGCTGGGCATGGTGGCGCACACTTGTAACAGGTCCTAGCTACTTGGGGGCTGAGGTAGGTGGATCCCTCGAGCCTGGGAAGTCAAGGCTGAAGTGAGCCGAGATTGTGCCACTGCACTCCATCTTGGGTGACCAAGTGAGATCCTGTCTCAAAAAAATAAAGAAAGAAGAAAAATTAGCCAGGCATGGAGGTATAGGCCTGTAATCTCAGCTTCTTGGGCAAGCTAAGATGGAAGGATCACTTGAGCCCAGGAGACCACGGCTGCGGTAAGCTATGATCATGCCACTGAACTCCAGCCTGGGTGACAGAGTGAAAGCAGCTCAAAAAAAAAAAAAAAAGTAATAATAATAAAACTGAATTAAAATGAAAATACAGCATATTAAAATTTGTGGGACACAGCTAAAACAGTGATGAGACAAAAATCTATGCTGTTGTGAGAAATGATTACATTAGAAAAGGAGAAAAGTCCTAGTAACCTAAGCTTCAACCTCAAGAACCTAGAAAAGGAAGAGCAAAATAATCCCAAAAGGATGAAAAGGAAAGAAATAGCAAGAATAGAAATTAGGGTTAGGAGCAGTTGCTCACATCTCGAATGCCAGCACTTTGGAAGGCTGAAGCAGGAGGTTTGCTTAAGGCCAGGAGTTCGAGACCAGCCTAGGCAATATAGTGAGACCCTGTCTCTACCAAAAAAGTTGAAAACAAAAACAATAGAGAAAATCAATGAAACAAGAAAGTGGCTACTTTGAAAGAGTAATAAAATTGACAAACCCCTAGCAAGACTGACAAAGAAAAAACAGGTGAAGACACAAATTGCCAATATCAGAAATGAAATAGAAAATATCCACTATAGAGCCTGCACACATCAAAAGGGTAGTAAAGGCTACTGTGAACAACTCTACACATATAAATTTGACAACTGGGATGAAATAAACCAATTCTTCAAATGTCAATACACTACCACAACTCATCCAAGATGAAATCGATCATTTCAAGAGCCCTATAACTTGGAAGGAAATTCAATTTGTAATTTTAAAACTTCCAAAAAAGACATTTAGAGGCCCAGATGATTTCACTGGAGAATTATGCCAAATGTTTAAAGAAATATTCACACAATTCTACCTATTTTTTAAATAGAAAATAGGAGGGAACACATCCCAATTCACTTTTTGAAGCTAGTATTATCTAATATCAAAACCAGAGAAAAATAATACAAAAAAAGAAGAAACTACAGGCCAGTATCCCCTATGAGTATAGAGACAAACATCTCTAATAAAATCTTAGCAAATAGAATTCAGCAATATATAAAAAGAATTATATACTATTCTATTACCAAATGTGATTTATTCCAGGGATGCAAGGCTAGTATTGTATTCAAAAATCCATTAATATAATCTAGCATATTAACAGGCTAAAGAAGATAAACCATATGATTCTATCAACTGATGCAGAAAAAAAATATTTTGAATGCTCTTCTTCTAAGACTAGAAACAAGACAAAGATGTCTGCTCTCAGCACTCTTATTCAACATAGTGCTGGAAGTTCTAGTCAGTCTAGTAAGGCAAGGCAAGGAAATAAAAGATATACAGATCAGAAGAGAAGAAATTAATCTCTTGTTTGTAGATGGCATGATTGTCTGTAGAGAAAATCCCAAGGATGGTTCTGTGGCTCTGCCAGGGAATAAAAATTTATCAAATGATTTAAAAAGAAAAGAAAAGAAAAAAAATGACAATCCCAAGGAATCTACCAAAAACAAACTTTGAGAATTACTACAAGTTCAACAATGTCACAGGATACAAGTTAAGCACAAAAGTCAATATTATTTGCATACACTAGCAATAGAAACCAAAATTTAAAATATAATACCATTTATAGCCAGTCAAAAAAACTAAATGGTTAAGCATAAATTTAGAAAAACATATACAGAATTATATGCTGAAAATGATGCCTATTAATAAAGAAACAAAAGAAGACCTAAGTAAATGGAGAGACATACCATGTTCACGGATTGGAAGACTCAACGTAGTAAACATGTATTAATGCACTCTCACACTGGGTAATTTATAAAGAGGCTTAATTGGCTCACAGTTCCACAGGCTGTACAGGAAGCATGTCAGCATCCACTTCTGCAGAGGCCTTAAGTAGCTTTTATTCATGGCAGAAGGCAAACCAGGAGCAGGTGTCTAACATGGCAGGAGCAGGACTGAGAGACAGTGGTGGGGGAGGTTCTACACACTTTAAACAACCAGATCTTGAGATAACTCAGTCATTATTGCTATAACAGCACCAAGGGGGATGGTGTTAAATCATGAGAAACCATCCCCATGATTCAGTTACCTCTCACCAGGTCCCACCTCCAACATTGGGGATTACATTGAGGACATGAGATTTGGGTGAGGACGCAAATCCAAACCATATCAGATGTCAATTCTTCCTAAATTGATACACGTATTAAACATAGTTGCTGTCAAAATCCAAGTAAGATTTTTTTTGTAGCTATTGACATGATTATTCTAAAATATATTTGGAAAGGCAAAGGAATAAGAATTACTAAAACAGTTTTGTAAAAGAATAAAGTGGAAGGAGTGAGTCTGTCTGGTTGCAAGATTTATTATGTAGCTATAGTAATCAAAACTTTGTGATATTGCTAAAGGGATTAATACATAGATCAATAGGACAGAGAAGAGAACCTAGAAATAGACCCACACAGATGTGCCCAACTGATTTTTAACAAGGGGCAAAAGCAATTTGATAAAAGAGGAATTGCCATTTCAACAATTTTGCTGGAGCACTTGGCTCTCCTTAGGCCAAAAGAAAAGGAAAAAGAAGAAGAAAGAAAGGAAGGAAAGGAAATGAACCTTGACCTAAACTCTAAACCTTACACCTTATAAAAAAGTTAACTCTAAATGAGTCATGAATTTAAATATAAATTGTAAAACTACAATCCTTTTAGAAAAAAGGGAGAAAATATTCAGGATCAGGATCTGGGACTAGGCAAAGACTAGCTGAGTGTGATCACAGTGAGATATCATTACACACCTATCAGAATGGCTAAAATAAAAAAAATAGCAACCTCAAATGCTGGTAAGGATGCAGAGCAGCTGGATCACTCATACATTACTGCTGACAGTGTAAAATGGTACACCCACTCTGGAAAGCAGTTTGACAGTTAAAAACCTAAACATGCAACTACCCTATGACCCAGCAGTTACTCTCCTCAGCATTCATCCCTGATATATGAAAACTGGTGTCACAGAAAAACCTAAATATATGAATGTTTATTGTAGTTTTATTCATAATCGCCAAAAACTGGAAACAACCCAGAGGTATTTTCCATAGGTAAATTATTAAACAAACTGTGATAAACCTATACCATGGAATTCTACTTGATAATAAAAAGGAACAGACTTTTAATATACATGGCAACCTGTGTCCATCTCCAGAGAATTATGCTCAGTGAAAAAAAAAGCAACCCTTAAGGATTACGTACTGTATGATTCCATTTATATAGCATTCTTGAAATGATAACATTATAGAAATGAAGAACAGATTAGTGGTTGCCAGGGGTTAAAAATTAAAGATAAAAATTTAGGCCGGGTGTGGTGGCTCACGCCTGTAATCCCAGCACTTTGGGAGGCCGAGGCGGGCGGATCACGAGGTCAGGAGATCAAGACCATTCCTGGCGAACACAGTGAAACCCCGTCTCTACTAAAAATACAAAAAAATTAGCCAGGCATGGTGGCGGGCACCTGTAGTCCCAGCTGCTCGGGAGGCTGAGGCAGGAGAATGGCGTGAGCCTGGAAGGCGGAGGTTGCAGTGAGCCAAGATCACACCACTGCACTCCAGCCTGGGCGACAGAGCGAGACTCCGTCTCAAAAAAAAAAAAAAAAAAAATTAGCTAGGCATAGTGGCACACACCTGTAGTCCTGGCTACTTGGAAGGTTGAGGTAGGAGAATCGCTTGAGCCTAGGAGTTCAAGGTTACAGTGAGCTGTGATTGCACCACTGCACTTCAGCCTGGGCAACAGAGGAAGACCCTGTCTCTTTAAAAATATATATATACATATCCTGGCTGTAATATTATGCTGTGGTTTTGTAAGATATTACCATGGGAGAAACTGGGTAAAAAATACATGGATTTCTCTATATTATTTCTTACACCTGCATGTAAATCTACAACTATCGTAAAATAAAAGCTGAATTAAAAACAAAAAGCATTCTCAGCTAGAGATACCACTTTCCTCCCTGGGATAGGTATTGCCCTCATCCTGACTGCGTGAATTAGGAGCCTTTTGTCCTTGAGACATTGAGAAGGTTGAGGACCCAGAGCCCCAGGGCTGAGGACACCATTAGATATGCAGCTGTACTTATGCCTCTTTAGAAATATTTTCTAAATCCAAATCAGGACATGGGATATAAATTTTATACATTTTTAAAATTTATATATGAAAAGTAGCTATGACAAATTATTCTCAACAGTATATTTAGTGAATACATAATATAAACATATAATCAAGTGTTTAATGTTTTTAATTAAAACAGGACATTATGTAAAGGTATTTTTCCACTTTTTCTGCATCAGAGTTATATACACTTCAGGAAAAGTAGGCTCCAAAAGCTGCACTTGAAAGAAAGGACTCTTCCTTTTAGTTGCAATAATTGACCTCCTGCTGCATCTTCCAGGAGACCCAAGTTTAGGCAGCAGGGAGCAGGACAGTTTAGGCATAAGCCATATTTCCCTCCTCAATCCAAGGCAACCAGAGCTTTATACTACATTGTTGCTTGAGGAACCCTGGGCTTCCTTTCTCACACAACCCTGATATATGAAATACATTTTGTAAATCAGACTGAACATTCAGCTACATTTCTTCATCTCTGTTCTAAATAACAAACTAGCAAACAAACTTCTGGAGCACAGCCCTCCTATTTCTCACATCCTTTCCTTTTCTGATCTTTTAATCCCTTGGCTCTAATCTGGCCTTCTAATAGCCAAATAACCACTACTTCAATGGTCTCTGATTTTTTTTTCCCCCCCATAACCTACCCCGTCTGTGTAACCTCAGGTAAAGGAAAATGAGGCAATAGTTTATGTGTCTTCTTTCTTCTTTGGGTTATTGGTTCATTCCCTGCTTGAATTCATAGTTCACTTCCTAGTAGTGACTAGGCTGATCATTAACGAAGCATCTCAGATATCCTAGCCAGCCTCTTCCCTCTAGATCTGCAGTGCCACCCCTGCCTCCTCTTGCAATAACCCTCACAGAAACTGCCTTCGCCCAGGCTTGCCCTCACCATCACTTTGGTGATTCCTAGTACCTTGCTTCCCACAAACAGAAGGTTCCAACAGAGAGAGAGCAACCCTCAACAGAAGACCCTAACTTTGGGAGATAATTAGTGGGCTCTGCTAGAGTTTACGCTGCATAAATAGTGGACATAACTAATGTTCATACCAGCTACTTGAATCGGCATAATTTTCGTGGTTACATGAAAAGAGGGGTTATCAAGGGAAAAGAAGATCAGGTCAGAGATCATTCCCAGCTGAGAATCTGGTCCAGCTGGATATTTCCCCCTGGCCCCCACAGACCTGTTTCTCTGTGGCTTGACTGTCATCCAGACGACGACCTTTTAACCTGCCAGCATGCCTTTTAGGAGGCTTTGCAGTGTTTGCACATTATGTAATGTCTGTGCTTCAGTAGAAATCTTACGGAAACAAATGGAGGAAGTTTGCTAGTCCAAGCAGTGGATAATAAATCCTGCCCTATCTAGATAGAAACTGGTTTTCTGTATCCTTTAGTTTATACACACATTTTTGTTGTTGTTGTTGTAAGCTCTGAAAAATTCTAGGAACCAAAATATTGAAATATTTCAAATCCTGCTGCCCTTTTGGCAAAGATGGCACATCCTTTCCTGTAGGCTTGAGTTCTGTGGCATTAGCGTTCTTCTCCAGCATGAGTGAGTGAAATGTCATTTCCTATCCAGCATTCAGAGAAGAGTAGCCCTACATCAGTTAGCATACATTATAAACTTTACCACCGTGTTCATCAATGTCATTTTGTTAACTAGGTTGTATTAAATGTTGTTTTTAAAGAACATATGTGGATTTTTTTCTTCAGTTTTAATTCTGGAATGTTTGCTACTCTGTATTTTCTTTAGGTGTTCTTCCACTTCATGAAAAATAGGCTTTTCACTGAGACACCTAAATTGATTTTCTGATCAAAGCTAAAAGAAAATATGTCTTAGTTCAGCAGTGTAACAGGTCAAAATAATTAACTTTGAAAAATATTCTAGGGTCTTTTCATTAGTTAGGCCAAACTGATATTTTAATTCCTTTCAGTTACCTAACTAGAAAAACATAGCACAGAGACATAGGGAATTTCTGGTAGATTACATTACTTTGTTGAATATATTCTTGTAAAATAAATTTTCATAATTTTTTCTTTCCTTAATATGGAATTAACTTTTAAGATATAAAATCAACTATTAAATAAGATGACAACATAAGCGTATGCATCACTAAAGAATCACAAATTTCTTCTAGAATATTTTTAACTCAATCCCAGAATAATTTTTGAGTAAGACAAAACCAGACTCTCATGTTACCTGTTCTTTCTGAACAGCTTATTAAAATCCATTTATAAAACCCAACTGGGGCTTTTATTTATTTATTTATATTAGAGACAGGGTCTTGCTATGTTGGCCAAGCTAGTCTCAAACTCCAGGCCTCAAGCAGTTCTCCTGCCTTGGCTTCCCACAGTGCTGAGATTACAGGGTGAGCTGTCATGCCTGGCCCCAATTGTAGCTTTTGGTGATTCATGCAAGTATAACCTAAAATTCAGGAATGACGGAAAAGTTTTTTTGTTTGTTTTTGTTTTTGTTTTTTTGTTTTCTTTTGTTTTTCGGTCAGTATTAGGATTTAGAACAAGAGGTGATTAGTGTGATATTAGGATACAATCTCTGGTTTAGAAGTAAATAGCCCAATGAATATCTTACTATTTTTTCTAAAGAAATTTTGTATTTAAAAATCAATGCCAGTCTAAAAAGTTGCATTATTTTTTAAAATCATACAACACCTCCAGTTGTTTTTCATTTTGGTGAACTCAGTGCCACTTAGGAAAGATTATCTGTTTGTAGACTAAATTGACTATCGTAATGACCACAGTCCTGGCTTACAGAGAAACACATAATAATTAACTATGTTGACTAGTAAACATTTCTCCAAATTATGCAGAAAGTTTAGGATGGGAGAATTATTTTTTTAGGTCTTATTTTCACTTTGTTACAACTTGGCACCATTGGAAAGGTGGAAAACAACCTGGAAATAAATAAATAACTGCTGAAGAATTTTCCCTTGTAAGAAGGCTTCATCTGGGTTTCTGAGACTATCAGGTCCTACTTAACCTTTTGACAAACCTGCTGGTGTAGCCTTTCTGAGTGTCCAGCCTTACTCTGCCTACAGCTCTGTTGGCATGTGGGGTTGCTCATGTCTCCAGAATCTTCTAGTCTTGCAGCCTGTCCTCAACCCTAAATTTTGCTCCCACACAGCCCTGCTTGGCTTGAACCTTCCTAACTTCCCTACACTCAGCACACCTTGCCAGCCTCAGGAATAGTCAGAAGATGTGCTAGGAGGGGCTTTCCTGAGAAAGGCTCTTTTTCAGTCAGCTCCTACCCTGCCTCCTCTCAGGCAAGCCCTGGGTATGTGCAGATGCCACTTTCTCCCCCACGCAAGTACCAGAACCTGATAGGCAGTTAAGCACATCAACCCATGTGCTGTGACCAAAAACATCCAGAATATTCAAAGGCCCTATTTCTATTCACTTTTATCATC
The DNA here is from genome assembly GCF_000951035.1 of Colobus angolensis palliatus. Classification (NCBI taxonomy): domain Eukaryota; kingdom Metazoa; phylum Chordata; class Mammalia; order Primates; family Cercopithecidae; genus Colobus; species Colobus angolensis. The sequence continues at coordinate 2,812,048 of NW_012111919.1, read as the reverse complement.
TGGGATTGAGTTTGACTATAGATAACAGAAAACCAAATTACAGTGGCCTAAACTAGATAGGGATCTATTTTTCTCGTGTGCCAAGAAATCCAGGCATAGGCAGTCCAGAGGTAAATAACATCTCAACAGTGCCATCAGGGACATGGATCCTATGTTTCTACTCTTGTTGTCCTTTGCATATCACATAAACCTTTATCCTTGTGGTCATCATTTCATGGTCACATCATGGCTCCTGCATCTCTAGGACTCATGTCTAACATTCAGCGAGAAAGAAAGGGAAAGGAAAGAAAGGCAAAAGGCCTACTCCTGATTAGGCTTTGGCTTATTTAAAAAGAGAATGTGCCCCCCAGGAATTTTTAGATTAGTAGTCAAAATATCCCTTACTATAAGAAATAGAGAAAAGCCATGTGTTTTGATTTCCCCATGTCTCAGTAGAGGCAATCAAGGGAAATGAAAATTTTTGTTGGCTTTTAGGTAGTTACATTGCATCTACTACATCCCAACTGCAAGATGGTCTTGAGATTCAACATCCATGGACTTAATCACAGAATAGGCCACCTACCAAACATTGAGGTAAGACAGTCAGTTCACCATAACTAACATCCATCGTTGCCATGCTCCTGCAGAATGCCTTCAGGCGTTGTAACCCTTGGCATGATAAGCTCACACTGAGGTCTACCGTTTATTTCTTAATTGTGACAGGTCTTCTTCAAATCTTGTCTAAATAAGTACCCATCCACAGTAGAGCTCATCTCAGCTCTCAAGATTATTGTATTTTTTATTTTAAAGGGAGTTTTTAAATGTTTGGCATTTCACCAGTGTTAATGGGCTTACTAAAGACTATTCTTCTCAGCCATCCCCCATCATAGAGGTGAATCTATCAAAGCCTTTTCCTAATCTGTCAAACCTTTTCATAAGTACTCTTAAGAAACTGATTTTTCCTTGTAAATACAGTGGTATACTTTGGACATGTAGAATCTGTAGACCTTTTAAATAAGATCAAAGTGACTAGAAGTAGTATCTCAGTCACCATAGACCAAGAGTAAAAATCACATATATATTGCAGTATATACACCCACAATGGTTGATTTCCTACCTCCCATATTCACCTGTCCTAATGAAACCATGCCCGCCTCCTGTAATTCCCCTTGCTTCAGTACCAGCAAGTCTCTCTCCTCAATAATGGCAAAGCCAAACAAACTGGGGCATTCTAATGTGAATCATATACTAGGCCACGTACCACCCAAACAGCAGGACAACTTGGCTTGCCACCTTGCAGTTCTACCTTAGAAAACTATTTATGCATCACCTTTCATTTTATCATTAGTTGTGGTTTAAATTGCCTCTACCTTGTCTCTGGCTGTTATGACTAGTGTGTACGTAGCCTACTTTCTGGCTAGTCCCAACAGGAGCTGTTAGACTTGTACTCTGTCCTTCAATTATTCATCTCACTTTTATACCAGGACCTGCCAACTTGGCTTACCAGTGTCAGTGTGCTTCAGCCTCTAGTTCTGGCCTCCATCATGATGTCAGCTCTTGGACCACTTCCTCCCCACCCCACTTTCCAAAACACTACTAAGTAACCTTCTCTCTCAGTCTCTTCCCATTTATTTCATTTAACAACCCTTTCTTACTGATACCTGTCGTGAGCTAACTGTTCAGATAAGCACTGGAGAGAATAATGAATGAAATATAGTTCCTGCCCTTAAGTTACTTACAGTGGGGTAGGAGAGAAAAAATACGAAGAATTTTAGTATGTCATAATAAGGGCTATCATAAATCAGATACAAGGTATGGATGGTAATGAGAAAGGAGAGATCAGTTCTATTAATACCTAGGTAAGTAATAGAGGAGAAGATGAATGAATTTGGACTTGAAGATGAGTTGGGATTTTTCCAGACAGACAAAATGGCACCAGGATAGGCAATTAGAAGGCAGCCTTCTGTTATGGATTATGTGTACTTGGAGAATTGGGTGATAACATTTGACCTGTGAGATGAATGCCCTCTTGGTCTTCCAGCTTGAGCCCTCACTCGGCTATTTCAAACCTTTTAGCCAGCCTAAGTTAAAGTTCTGTAATAATATTTGGACACTAAGCAAATCTTAGAAAATAATGTTAGTAAATAACGTTAGACTCTTCGATGAGTCTTTTTTATACCTGTATTTAGATTTATAATGGAGCAAAAGTAAAGAATTAACATTCTTCCAAATCATTCTCTTTCCTTCATGTTTTTGTTTCCATTACTAGTGCTACTAGACATTTCCTTCACTGTAGTGCTTGAAACTCTGAGTTCTGCTGGATTTCCAGGAATGCTGTTGACAGTCATTGCCAAGAGAAATGTGTTTTCCACTTAGGAAATTACACTTCTATTTGGTATTATTATTTCTGACCACTATGTTGTATTATGAACATTTCTGAGGAATGACAAAGATGGCTTCCTTGGAGCAATTACTGGAAAAGAAGCTGGTGTTCTATTAAAAAGAAAAGAAAAAAGTATACTTAGATAGGAAATTACCAAGAAATAAATAAGGGTAGGAATAAAGGTGGGATGGAGTACATTCCCTGATGAAAAATTTACTTTCAGAAAATAGGACTCCTTACAAATTATTTGAATTTTTAAGTTTTTTTAAATTTAAGAATGACAAAAAAGTACTTAAAACATAAATGTATCCCTTCATGAATTATCACAAAACAAACTTCTATTAACTGCCATCCACTCAAGAATCACCATTGCCCGGCCAAGTGCGGTGGCTCATGCCTGTAATCCCAACACTCTGGGAGGCCGAGGCGGGTGGATCATGAGGTCAGGAGATCGAGACCATCTTGGCTAACACGGTGAAACCCCGTCTCTACTAAAAATACAAAAAATTAGCTGGGCGTGGTGGCGGGCTCCTGTAGTGCCAGCTACTTGGGAGACTGAGGCAGGAGAATGGCATGAACCTGGGAGGCGGAGCTTGCACTGAGCCGAGATCACGCCACTGCACTCCAGCCTGGGCGACAGAGCAAGACTCTGTCTCAAAAAAAAAAAAAAAAAGATTCACCATTGCCCGAGTCTCAGAAGACTCCCTTATGCTCCTGCCCATCTCACTTACTCCATTTTCCCAAATGTAACTACTACTAACATCTAGATGTACCTGGTTTTGGACTTTACATAACTGAAATTATATAATGTATACTTGTTTGTGTCTGACTTCTCTCAGTCAATATTGTATATGTGATGTTGCATGCAGCTTTAATTATTTCATTTGTATTACTAAATACTTTTCCACTGGATGAATGCACTACAGTGTATTTATTTAATCAGTTATCATGATTGATGAATACTTGGGTTGTTTCCAATGTGGTACTACTAAAAATCATACTGTCAAGAGCATTTTTATGCTTCCCTTTCAGTGAACTTATGCACATATTTCTCTTGGGTCCATCCAGAGAGGAAATGCAGAGTTCATATGGTATGCATATGTTTAGCTTCAGAAGACCAAATGGTTTCCAAAGTGGTTGTACCAGTGTGTACTCCCACCAGCAATATATGAGTTTATGTTGCTTCATTTGCTCACCAACAGTTGGTATTGTCTGTATTTTTCATTTCTGCTATGTTTTATAATTTTGGTCAATCTAATAGGTATATAGTGCCATCTGATTGTATGAAGGTTTTTAAAAAAATATTTTGAGATGGTTCTTTTTCATTGATTACATAATAGTTGTACATATTTTAGTATTTTAGAGTACATGTGACATTTGAATACCTGTATACACTGTGTTATGATCAGATCAGGGTAAATGGGGTATCCATCACTTCAAATATTTATCTTTGTTTTCAGAACATTACAATTCTTCTCTTCTGGCTATTTTAAAATATACAATAAATTATTGTTAACTATAATTTTCCCACTGCATTATCAAATACAAGAATTTATTTCTTATATCTGATTCTATTTTTGTACCCCTTAACCAATTTCTCTTCATCTGTTCCACCCCGCTTCTTTTCCAAGCCTCTGGTAGTGACCATTCTACTGTCTACCTCTGTGAGATTCACTTCTTTTTTTTTTTGAGACTGAGTCTCATTCTGTTGCCCAGGCTGGAGTGTAGTGGTGCAGTCTTGTCTCACTGCAAACCTTGCCTCCCAAGTTTAAGCAATTCTCCTCTCTGGCCTCCTCCCCCACCAGTAGCCAGGACTGCAGGTGCACACCACCATGCTCAGCTAATTTTTGCATTTTTAGTAGAGACGGGGTTTCACCATGTTGGCCAGGCTGGTCTCTAACTCCTGACCTCAGGGGATCCACCCACCTTGGCCTCCCAAAGTGCTGGAATTACAGGCGTGAGCCACCGCGACCAGCCATAAGATTCACTTTTTAGCTCCCACATAGGAATGAAAACATGCAATATTTGTCTTTCTGTGCCTGGTTTTCACTTAACATAATAACCTCCAATCTGATCCATTTTGCTGCATGTGACAGGATTTCATTCTTTTTATGGCTGAATAATATTCCATTATGTGTATATACCACATTTTCTTTATCCATTCACCTGTTTGATGGGCACTTAGATTCATTAGTATCTTGGGTACTGTGAACAGCACTGCAATAAATGTGGAAATGCAGATATCTCTTTGATACACTGATTTCCTTTCTTTTCGATATATACCCACCAGTGGGACTGCTGAACTATGTGGTAGTTCTAGTTTTAGTTTTTTGAGGAAACTCTATACTGTTTTCCATGATGGCTGTACTACTTTTCATTCCCAGCAGTTTACACGTATGCCCCTTTCTCTGTATCCTCACCAACGTTTGATATTTTTTTGTCGTTTTCTTAATAGCCACTCTAACTGGGCTGAGATGATACCTAATTGTGGGTTTTTTGTTTGTTTGTTTTTAGTGTTTTATTTCCATAGGTTTTGGGGAACAGGTGGTATTTGGTTACATGAGTAAGTTCTTTAGTGGTGATTTGTGAGATTTTGGTCCACCCATCACCCGAGGAGTATCCCGTGAACTTAATTTGTAGTCTTGGTTTTGATTTGCATTTTCCTGATAGTGATGCTGGGCATTTGTTACATACTTATTGACCATTTGTATGTCTTCCTTTGAGAAATGTCTATTCAGGTCTTTGGTCCATGTTTTATTCAGATTATTTGTCATCATGCTATTGAGTTGTTTGAGTTCCTTAAATATTCTGGTTATTAATCCCTTGTCAGATGGATAGTTTGCAAATATTTTCTCCCATGCTGCAGACTGTTTCTTCACTTTGTTGATTGTTTCCTTTTCTATGTGCGGCTTTTTAGCTTGGTGTAATCCCATTTGTCTATTTTTTGCTTTTGTTGCCTGTGTTTTTGAGGTCTTACCTGAAAAAAAATCTTTTCCCAGACCAATGTCCTGTAGCATTCCCCCTGATGTTTTCTTGTAGTAGTTTCATGTCTTATTTAAGTCTTTAGTCCATTTGAGTTGATTTTTGTATATGGCAAAAGATAGGATTGATGTAACTTCATTTTTCTGCATATGGATATGTAGTTTCAATAATGTTTATTAGAGAGACTATCCTTTCCCCAATGTGTGTTCTTAGTGCCTTTGTTGAAAACAAGTTGGCTGTAAGTATATGGATTTATTTCTGAGTTCTCTATTCCATTCCATTCGTCTTTTGTCTACTTTTATGCCAGTATCATGTTGATTTAATTACTGTAGCTTTGTAGCATGATTTAAAGTCAGGTAGTATGATACTTCCAGCTTTGTGTTTGTTTGTTTGTTTGTTTGTTTGTTTGTTTGTTTGTTTTTGTTTTTCTCCTTGGGATTCCTTAGCAATTCAGCATCTTTTGGGATTCCATACAAATTTTAGGATTGTTTTTTCCATTTCTGTGAAGCATGTCATTAGTATTTTGATAGTGATTTCACTGAATCTGTAGATTGCTTTGGGTGATATAGACATTTCAACAATATTAACCCTTCCAATCCATGAGCATGGGATATCTTTTCATTTTTGTGTGTGTCCTTTCAATTTCTTTCATCGGTGTTTTATAGTTTTCCTTATAAAGAAAAACTTCTTTTATTAAATTCACTTCTTCTGTTAAGTTTATTCCTAGGTATTTTTTAGTAGCTATTGTAAATAGGATTGCCTTCCTGATTACTTTTTTAGATTGATCACTATAAACATATATAAACACTGCTGATTTTTGTATGTTGATTTTGTATCCTGCAACTTTACTGACTTTATCAGTTCTGAGAGTTTTTTGATGGAGTCTTTAGGTTTTGCTAAATATAAGATCATGTCATCTGCAAACAAGGTTAATTTGACTTCTTCCTTTCCAAGTTGGATACTCTTTGTTTCTTTCTCTTGCCTAATTGCTCTATCTAGGATTTCTAATACTATGTAGAGTTGAAATGGTGAAAATGGGCATTCTTGTCTTGTTAGATGTTAGTGGAAATACTTTGTTCACTGTTCAGTGTGATATTAGCTGTGAGTCTGTCATATATTGCCCTTATGGTATTGAGGTATGTTCTTTCTATACTCAGTTTGTTGAGAGTTTTTATTATGGAGGGATGTTGAATTTTATCAAACATTTTTCCAGCGTGTATTGAAACAATCATATGGTTTCTGTTCTTGATTCTGTTGATGTGATGTATCATGTTTATCGATTTGTGTATGCTGAACCATCCTTGCCTCCCTAGTATGAATTCTACATGATCATGGTGATCTTTTTAATGTGTTATTGAATTCAGTTTGCTAGTATTTTGTTGAGGGTTTTTCCATTTATATTCATGAGGTATATTGGCCTGCATTTTTCTGTTATGTTCTTGTCTGGTCTTGGTATCATGGTAATGCTGGCCTGAGTTTGGAAATATTCCCTTCTCTTCAATTTTCTTAAAGTAGTTTGAGTAGAATTGGTATTAGTTCTTCCTCAGATGTTTGGTAGAATTCAGCAGTGTTTCCATCAGGTCCTGTGCTTTTCTTTCATGGGAGACTTCTTATTGTTACTTAGATCTTCTTACTCATTATTTGTCTGTTTTTCTGTTTCTTTATGTTTCAATTTTAGTAGATTGTATTTTTCCAGGAATTTATGCATTACTTGTAGGTTTTCCAATTCGTTGGCATGTAGCTGTTCATAGTAGTCTCTAATGATCCTTTCTATTTTTGTGGTACCAGTTGTAATGTTTTCTTTTTTGTCTTTGATTTTATTTATTTGGGTTTTCCAGTGTGTTGGTATTGTCTATCTTTAAAAAAAAAAAAAAAAAAAGAAAGTCTTTTCATTTTATTGATCTTTTGTGGTTTTTTAGTCTCCATTTTATTTATTTCCATTCTGATCTTTATTATTTCTTTTATTCTACAAATTTTAGGTTTGGTTTGCTCTTGCTTTTCTAGTTCCTTGAAGTGTATCATTAGGTTATTTATCTGAAGTCTTCGTATTTTTTTGACATAGGCATTAATTGCTGTAAACTTCCATCTTAGTACTACTTTTGCTGTATCCCATAGGTTCTGGTATATTGTGTTTCCATTTTCATTTGTTTTAAGAGTTTTTAAAAATTTTCTCTCATAATTTCTTCATTGACCCATTGGTCATTTGGGAGCATGTTGTTTAATTTCCGTGTATTTCTACAGTTTTCAAAGTTCCTCTGCAAATATTCTAGTTTTATTCCATTGTGGTCAGAAAAGATACTTAATATGATTTCTATTCTTTTAAATTTGTTGAGACTTTTTGGTGACCTAACATATGCCCTATGCTGGAGAATGTTCCATACACTGATGAGAAAAATGTGTGTTCTGCAGTAGTTGGATGAAATGCTAGTAAATGTCTGTTAGGTCCATTTGGTCTAGAGTGTAGTTTAACTGCAATGTTTCTTTGTTAATTTTCTGCCTGGATAATCTATCTATTGCCAGAAGTAAGGTGTTGAAGTCCCTTACTATTACTGTATTGCAGTCTACCTCTCCCTTTATGTCTATTAATATTTGTTTTGTATATTTGGGTGTTCTTGTGTTAGGTACATACATATTTATTAATGTAATATCCTCTTGCTGAATTGATCCCTTTATCATTATATAATGGCCTTCTTCATCTCTTTTTATAGTTTTTGACTTAAAGTCTATTTTATGTGCTATAAATGTAGCTACTCCTACTCTTTTTAAACTTCCATTTGGTATCTTTTTCCATCTCTTCACTTTTATTCTATGGGTATCTTTATAGGTGAGATAAGTTTCTTGTAGGCAGCATATAGTTGGGTCTTGTTTTTTAATCCATTCAGCCATTCTATGTCTTAATTGGAGAATTCAGTTGATTTACATTCAATGTTATTATTGATAGTTAAGGACTTAGTACTATCATTTTACTTGTTTTCTTGTGGTTTTGTAAGCCTCTCTTCCTTTCTTACTCTCTTCATTTATGGTTGTGATTTTCGCTGGTAGTGTGATTTAATTCATTGCTTTTGATTTTTATTATATTTTAGGTTTTTGCTTTGGGTTACTATGATGCTTACAAAAAGATTTTATGGTTATAAGAAGTTATTTATAACTGAGATTAGCCAGCTAATCTAATGTTTTTGTAAATACTCCTGTAGTCCCAGCTAATTGAAGGCAAAGGTGGGAAGATCGCTGGAGCCCAGCAGGTCAAGGCTGCAGTGATCTGTGATTGCACCACTGCACTCCAGCTTGGGTGAGAGAGTGAGACCTTGTCTCAAACACACACACACACACACACACACACACACACACACTGATAGAAACCTAACTTTGGTCACAAAAACAAGAGAAAAGAAACAAATTTAGAAAAATGTACACATTAACTCCCTTCTCCCCCTACATTTTGAATTTCTGATGTCACAAAAAATAATAAAAGAATTTACTTTTAAATTCGATAATGTTTTATTTTATAGAGGCAGAAAAGCATATAAATCAAAGATTAGCCTGTTCTCGTGGTAGTCAATTTGTCTGTGAGTCCATTTGGCACTCCAGCATATATCATATTGGAAGAGTTTCAGATTTTTAAATTTACATTTCCATGAGGGTGAGTACCCTTTCATAATTTGACTAACTTCTGATATTTCTGTCTTGTCTATTGCCCATCTTAATGTTTGGTTGCCAGCCTTTTTCTTACTGGTTTGTAGAAGTTTTAAGATAAATTCCAGATGCCAGTACCTTTGACATATGGCACATATCTTCTTCCACTCTGTGGATTGTCTCTTTACTCTCTTAATATGGTCTTTTTGCTGGAAAAAATATTCTAATTTTAATGTAATTTAACAATCTTTTGTGGATAGTGTTGTAGTGTCCCACTAGAGGAATCTTTTCCTACCCCAAAATCGTGAAATATTCTCCTGTATTATCTTCTAGAAATTTAATTCTTTTGCCTTTTACATTGTGATCTACAGCCCACCTACAATTGATTTTTATGGAAAGATGAAGGTAGAAATCAAGTTTGTGTTTCCTTCTCCATAGGAATATCCAGTTGATGCATCATCATTTAGTGAAAAGACCATTTATTAATTTTTTATTGCTGTGTAAAAAATCAACACAAGCTTAGTATCTAAAAACAACACCCTTTTATTAACTCACAGTATGTAGGTAAGAAGTTCATGCTGAAATCAAGTTGTCAGCCAGGCTCTTCTTGTCTGGAGGCTCTGGGAAAAAAAATCCACTTCTGAACTTGCTCAGATTGTTGGCAGGACATCCATTTGGTGTGGCTTTAGACTGAGGTCCCTGTTTTCTTGCTGGCTGTCAGCAAGGGTGCTTCTCTACTATATATATATTTTAAGTTCTAGGGTACATGTACACAACATGCAGGTTTGTTACACAGGTATACATGTGTCATGTTGGTTTGCTGCACCCAATAACTTGTCATTTACATTGGGAATTTCTCCTAATGCTATCCCTCCTCCAGCCCCCACCCCACAACAGGCCCCAGTGTGTGATGTTCCCCTCCCTGCCTGGTTGCAGGTGTTCTCATTGTTCATTTCCCACTTGTGAGTGAGAACATGTGGTGTTTGGTTTTCTTTCCTTGTGATAGTTTACTCAGAATGATGGTTTCCAGCTTCATCCATGTCCCTACAAAGGACATTAATTCATCCTTTTTTATGACTGCATAGTATTCTATGGTGTATATGTGCCACATTTTCTTAATCCAGTCTATCATTGATGGACATTTCTGTTGGTTCCAAGTCTTTGCTACTGTGAATAGTGCCGCAATAAACATACGTGTGCATGTGTCTTTATAGCAGCATGAT
>NW_012111919.1:2799300-2801108 GCF_000951035.1 Colobus angolensis palliatus | reverse complement strand
AGGTTTGTCAAAGATCAGATGATTGTAGATGTGTGGTATTATTTCTGAGGACTCTGTTCTGTTCCATTGGTCTATATATCTGTTTTGGTACCAGTACCATGCTGTTTTGGTTCCTGTAGCCTTATAGTATTGTTTGAGGTCAGGTAGTGTGATGCTTCCAGCTTTGTTCTTCTTGCTTAGGATTGTTTTGGCAATGCGGGCTCTTTTTTGGTTCCATATGAACTTTAAAGTAGTCTTTTCCAATTCTGTGAAGAAAGTCATTGGTAGCATGATGGGGATGGCATTGAATCTATAAATTACCTTGGGCATTATGGGCATTTTCATGATACTGATTCTTCCTATCCATGAGCATGGAATGTTCTTTCATTTGTTTGTGTCCTTTTATTTCATTGAGCAGTGGTTTGTAGTTCTCATTGAAGAGGTCCTTCACATCCCTTTTAAGTTGGGTTCCTAGGTATTTTATTCTCTTTGTAGCAATTGGAAATGGGAGTTCACTCATGATTTGACTCTCTGTCTGTTATTTGTGTATAGGAATGCATGTGATTTTTGCACATTGATTTTGTATCCTGAAACCTTGCTGAAGTTGCTTCTCAACTTAAGGAGATTTTGGGCTGAGAAAATGGGGTTTTCTAAATATACAATCATGTCATCTGCAAACAGGGACAATTTGACTTCCTCTTTTCCTAACTGAATACACTTTATTTCTTTCTCCTGCCTTATTGCCCTGGCCAGAACTTCCAACACTATGTTGAATAGGAATGGTGAGAGAGGGCATCCCTGTCTTGTGCCGGTTTGCAAAGGGAATGCTTCCAGTTTTTGCCCATTCAGTGTGATATTGACTGTGGGTTTGTCATAAGTAGCTCTTATTATTTTGAGATACGTTCCATCAATACCTACTTTATTGAGAGTTTTTAGCATGAAAGACTGTTGAATTTTGTCAAAGGCCTTTTCTACATCTATTCAGATAATCATGTGGTTTTGTCATCGTTTCTGTTTATGCAATGGATTATGTTTATTGATTTGCATATGTTGAACCAGCCTTGCATCCCAGGGATGAAGCCAACTTGATTGTGGTGGATAAGCTCTTTGATGTGCTGCTGGGTTTGGTGTGCCAGTATTTTATTGAGGATTTTCGCATCGATATTCATCAGGGATATTGCTCTAAAATTTTTTTGTTGTTGTTTCTCTGCCAGGCTGTGGTATCAGGATTATGCTGGCCTTATAAAATGAGTTAGGGAGGATTCCCTTTTTCTGTATTTATTGGAATAGTTTCAGAAGGAATGGTAGCAGCTCCTCTTTTTACCTCTGGTAGAATTCGGCAGTGAATCCATCAGGTCCTGGACTTTTTTTGGTTGGTAGGCTATTAATTATTGCCTCAATTTCAGAGCCTGTTATTGGTTTATTCAGAGATTCTTCTTCTTCCTGATTTAGTCTTGGGAGGGTATATGTGTCCAGGAATTTATCCATTTCTTCTAGATTTTCTAGTTTATTTGTGTAGAGGTGTTTATAGTATTCTCTGATGGTAGTTTGTATTTCTGTGGGATAGGTGGTGATATCCCCTTTATCATTTTTTATTGCATCTATTTGATTCTTCTCTCTTTTCTTCTTTACTAGTCTTGCTAGCGGTCTATCAATTTTGTTTATCTTTTCTAAAATCCAACTCCTGGATTCATTGATTTTTTGAAGGGTTTTTGTGTCTCTACCTTCTTCAGTTCTGCTCTGATCGTAGTTATTTCTTGCCTTCTGCTAGCTTTTGAATGTGTTTGCTCTTGCTTCTCTAGTTCTTTTAATTGTGATGTTAGGGTGTC
>NW_012111919.1:2789567-2799250 GCF_000951035.1 Colobus angolensis palliatus | reverse complement strand
TGCCTTCTGCTAGCTTTTGAATGTGTTTGCTCTTGCTTCTCTAGTTCTTTTAATTGTGATGTTAGGGTGTCAATTTTAGATCTTTCCTACTTTCTGTTGTGGACATTTAACGTTATAAATTTCCCTCTACGCACCGCTTTAAATGTATCCCAGAGATCCTGGTACATTCTATCTTTGTTCTCGTTGGTTTCAAAGAACATCTTTATTTCTCTCTTCATTTTGTTATTTACCGAGTAGTCATTCAGGAGCAGGTTGTTCAGTTTCCATGCAGTTGTGTGATTTTGAGTGAGTTTCTTAATCCTGAGTTCTAATTTGATTGCACTGTAGTCGGAGAGACAGTTTGTTGTGATTTCTGTTCTTTTAGATTTGCTGAGGAGTGCTTTACTTCCAACTATGTGGTCAGTTTTGGAATAAGTGCCATGTGGTGCTGAGAAGACTGTATATTCTGTTGATTTGGGTTGGAGAGTTCTGTAGATGTCTGTTAGGTCAGTGTGGTGCAGAACTGAGTTCAAGTACTGGATATCCTTGTTAACTTTCTGGCTCATTGATTTGTCTACTGTTGACAGTGGGGTGTTAAAGTCTCCCAATTTTATTGTGTGGGAGTCTAAGTCTCTTTGCAGGTCTCTAGGGACTTACTGTATGAATCTGGGTGCTCCTGTATTGGGTGCATATGTATGTAGGATAGTTAGCTCTTCTTGTTGAATTGATCCCTTTACCATTTTGTAATGGCCGCCTTTGTCTCTTTTGATCTTTGTTGGTTTAAAGTCTGTTTTATCAGAGACTAGGATTGCAACCCCTGCTGTTTTTTGCTCTCCATTTGCTTGGTAGATCTTCCTCCATCCCTTTATTTTGAGCCTATGTGTGTTTCTGCACGTGAGATGCGTCTCCTGAATACAGCACACTTGTGGGTCTTGACTGTATCCAATTTGCCTGTCTTTGTCTTTTAATTGGGGCAGTTAGTCCATTTACATTTAAGGTTAATATTGTTATGTTGGAATTTGATCCTGTCATTATGATGTTAGCTGGTTATTTTGCCCATTACTTAATGCAGTTTCTTCCTAGCATTGCTGGTCTTTACAATTTGGCATGTTTTTGCAGTGACTGTTACTGATTGTTCTTTTCCATGTTTATTGCTTCCTTCAGGATCTCTTGTAAGGCAGGCCTGGTGGACAACATCTCTCAGCATTTGCTTGTCTGTAAAGGATTTTATTTCTCCTTCACTTATGAAGCTTCGTTTGGCTGGATATGAAATTCTGGGTTAAAAATTCTTTTCTTTAAGAATGTTGAATATTGACGGCCGGGCGCGGTGGCTCAAGCCTGTAATCCCAGCACTTTGGGAGGCTGAGACGGGTGGATCACGAGGTCAGGAGATCGAGACCATCCTGGTCTACATGGTGAAACCCCGTTTCTACTAAAAATACAAAAAACTAGCCGGGCGAGATGGCGGGCGCCTGTAGTCCCAGCTACTCGGGATGCTGAGGCAGGAGAATGGCGTAAACCTGGGAGGCGGAGCTTGTAGTGAGCCGAGATCGCGCCATTGCACTCCAGCCTGGGCGACAGAGCGAGACTCTGTCTCAAAAAAAAAAAAAAAAAAAAGAAGAATGTTGAATATTGGCCCCTACTGTCTTCTGCTTGTAGAGTTTCTGCCGAGAGATCCACCATTAGTCTGTGGGTAACCCGACCTTTCTCTCTGGCTGCCCTTAACGTTTTTCCCTTCATTTCAACCTTGGTGAATCTGACAATTATGTGTGTTGGGGTTGCTCTTCTCGAGGAGTATCTTTGTGGTGTTCTCTGTATTTCCTGAATTTGAATGTTGGCCTGCCTTGCTAGGTTGGGAAAGTTCTCCTGGGTATAATATCCTGAAGAGTGTTTACCAACTTGTTTTCATTCTCCCCGTCTCTTTCAGGTACACCAATCAAACATAGATTTGGTCTTTTCACATAGTCCCATATTTCTTGGAGGCTTTGTTCATTTCTTTTTACTCTTTTTCTCTAAACTTCTCTTCTCACTTTATTTCATTAATTTGATCTTCAGTCACCGATACCCTTTCTTCCACTTGATCGAATTGGCTGTTGAAGCTTGTGCATGCATCACATAGTTCTTGTGCCATGGTTTTCAGCTCCATCAGGTCATTTAAGGTCTTCTCTACACTGTTTATTCTAGTTAGCCATTCATCTAATATTTTTTCAAGGTTTTTAGCTTCCTTGCGATGGGTTCAAACATCCTTCTTTAGCTCGGAGAAGTTTGTTATCACTGACCTTCTGAAGCCTACTTCTGTCAACTCATTAAAGTCATTCTCTGTCCAGCTTTGTTCCATTGCTGGCGAGAAGCTACGATCCTTTGGAGTAGAAGAGGTGCTCTGGTTTTTGGAATTTTCAGCTTTTCTGCTCTGGTTTCTCCCCATCTTTGTGGTTTTATCTACCTTTGGTCTTTGATGTTGGTGACCTACAGATGGGGTTTTGGTGTAGATGTCCTTTTGGTTGATGTTGATACTATTCCTTTCTATTTGTTAGTTTTCCTTCTAACAATCAGGTCCCTCAGCTGCAGGTCTGTTGGAGTTTGTTGGAGGTCCACTCCAGACCCTATTTGCCTGGGTATCACCAGTGGAGGCTGCAGAACAGCAAATATTGCTGCCTGATCCTTCCTCTGGAAGCTTTGTTCCAGAGGGGCACATGCCTTTATGAGATGTCTGTCAACCCCTACTGGGAGGTGTCTCCCAGTTAGGCTACACAGGGGTCAGGCACCCACTTGAGGAGGCAGTTTGTCCATTCTCAGAGCTCAAACACCATGCTGGGAGAACCACTGCTCTCTTTGGAGCTGTCAGACAAAGACGTTTAAGTCTGCAGAAATTTCTGCTGCCTTTTGTTCAGCTATGCCCTGCCTCCAAAGGTGGAGTCTATAGAGGCAGCAAGCCTTGAGGTGCTGTGGTGGGCTCCTCCCAGTTCGAGCTTCCCAGCTGCTTTGTTTACCTACTCAAGCCTCTGCAATGGCCCATGCCCCTCCCCCTGCTGGGCTGCTGCCTTGCAGGTTAATCTCAAACTGCTGCACTAGCAGTGAGAAAGGCTCTGTGGGTGTCGGTCCTGCTGAGCCAGGCACAGGATATAATCTCCTGGTGTGCAGTTTGCTGAGACCATTGGAAAAGTGCAGTATTTGAGTGACAGTGTCCCATTTTTCTAGGTACAGTCTGTCACAGCTTCTCTTGGCTAGGAAAGGGAAATCTCCCAACCCCTTGCACTTCCTGGGTAAGGCAATGCCCCGCCCTGCTTCCGCTCACCCTCCATGGGCTGCATCCACTGTCCAACCAGTCCCAATGAGATGAACCAGGTACCTTAGTTGGAAATGCAGAAATCACTCGTCTTCTGCGTCAGTCACATTGGGAGCTGCAGACCGATGCTGTTCCTATTCCGCCATCTTGGAACGAACCACTTCTCCCCTCTTTAAAGGCCACACTCAGGTCCTTTCCATGTGAGCTCCGTCTTCATACCTACTATGGTGCATTTAATCCTTCTAGCGCTCCAAATCTCTGACTTCCTTTCTGCAACCAGCCAGAGAAAACTCAGATTTTCAAGCACACGTGTGAATAGGTTAGGCTGGGCCCACCAGGATAATCCTCCCTTCTTAAAGTCAACTCTGCCAGATAACATGAACTAATCATAGGAGTAATACTTCATATTCACAGGGTCAAATATTTGAGAGACATCTTAGAATTCTGCTTCCTACAAACCATCTTTTTACCACTGTTTTGAAGTGCTACCTATACCAAAAACCAAATAGTCATATATATATATATATATATATATATATGACTATATGTAAATAGTCATATATATAGTCATTTCTGGGAAGAGTTTATGTAGAATCAATATTTCTTCCTTAATTGTTCATTGAATTGACCAATGAAATCATCTTGGCCTGGGGTTTTCTTTGTGAAGAGATTTTAAATTACAAATTCCGTTTCTTTAATATATATAAGACTATTCAGGGTATCTATTTCTTTTTGAGTAAGTTTAACATTTTTGTCTTTGTGCAGACTTTGTCCATTTTGTCCAAGGTGTCTACATTCATGACATAAAGTTGTTCACAAAATTATGTGATTATCCTTTTGATATCTGGAATCTGTAGAGATGTCACCTCTCTCTTTCCTGGTATTGGTAATATCTTTTTTTTTTTTTTTAGGAGAAAAAAACATATAATTTTACTTTTGTTTAACTTTTATTTTAGGTTTGGGGGTACATGTGCAAGTTTGTTATACAGGTAAACTTGTGTCACAGGGGTTTGTTGTATGTCTTATTTAGTCACCCAAGTGCAAAGCCTAGTACCCAATAGTTCTTCTGCTCCCCTTCCTCCTCCCACTCTGGTGATATCTTAATATCTTTTGTCTTCTCACATTTTTTTCTCTGATCAGTCTGGCTAAAGACTTATCAATTTTATTGTCTTATTGAAGAACCAGCTTTTAGTTCCATTTATTTTCTTGATTATTGTATTGGCTTCAATTTCATTAATTTCTGGTGTGAACTTTACTTCCTGCCTACTTCAGAGTTAATTGCTCTTCTTTTTCTAGTTTCTTGCAATGGAAACTGAAATAATTGATTTTGTAATACAAGTTTTTAGTGTTATAAATTTCTCTTTAACTACTGCTTTGGCCCTGTCCCACAAAGTTTGATATGTTGGGTTGTGACGCTTCTTTCACTTAGCACATTTTCAGGGTTTATTCATGTTTTAGCATGTGTCAGTGCTTCATTACTTTTTATAGATGAATAGTATTTCATTGCATGACTTTACCATGTTTTGTCTTTCCATTCATCAATTGATGGACATTCAGATGGTTTGTACTTTTTGGCTATTATGAATAATATTGCTGTAAACATTCATGTACAGGTTTTTTGTTGGCGTATGTTTCTAATTCTCTTGTCTACAGGTGGAATTGCTGGGTATATGGTAACTCTATATTTAACATTTTAGGGAACTGCCAAACAGTTTTCCAAAGTTCCTGTACCAATTTATAATTCTACCAACAAGATATGAGAGTTACAGTTTCTCCACGTCTTAACACTGGTTATTGTTTGTCTTTTTTATTATAGCCATCCTAGTGAAGTAGTATCTCATTGTGGTTTTGATTATATTTCCTTGATGACTAATGATGTTGAACATCTTTTCACAAGCTTATTGGCCATTTGTACAGATTGAATATCCCTTATCTGAAATGCTTGGGAACAGAAGTGTTTAGGATTTGGGATTTTTTTTGGATTTGGAAATATTTGCATACACATACTGAGATATTTTGGGAATGGGACCCAAGTCTAAACACAGAATTTACTTATATTTTATATACACCTCATACACATAGCCTGAAGGTAACTTTGCACAATATTTTTAATTTTGTGCATGAAAAAAGTTTTGACTGCAACCCATTACATAAAGTCATGTGTGAAATTTTCCACTTGTAGCGTCATGTTGGCACTCAAAAAGTTGAATTTTGGAAGATTTCAGATTTTGTGTTTTTACATTAGGTATACTCAATCTATATATCTTCTTTAGAATATATTTAGAAATGTCCATTGCAATCCTTTGCCCATTTTCAATCAGATGGTCTTTATTATTGATTTGTAAGAGTTCTTTATATATTATGGCTAGAGATCTTTATCCGACATATGATCTTTTCCCATTCTGTAGATTGTCTTTTTTACTTTCTTGATGGTGTCCTTTAAAGCGCAAAAGGTGTTAGTTTTGATGAAGTCCAATTTATTTTACTTATTTTTTTTTTGTCACTTGTGCTTTTGGTGTCATAGTTACAAACCATTCTGTAATCTAAGGTCACGAAGATTTATTTATCTTTCCTACTAAGAGTTTTATAGATTTAGTTGTTACATTTAGGGCTATGATCCATTCTGAATTTATTTTCTATGTCATGTGGGGTAGTGATCCAGCTTCCTTCTTTTGCATATGTATATCCACTTGTCCAAGTTCCAGTTGTTGAATGTTTATTAATTTTATTATCTTTGTCATTTCTGCATCAGTTTTGACTGATCAGTTTTTCTCCTCATTTGGGTTATATTTTCTTGCATAGAATGCGTAATAATTTTTTATTGGATAGCTTACATTCTGAATTTTACCTTGTCGGATGCTGGATATTTTTGTATTTCTATGAATATTATTGAGCTGTGTTATGGGACACAGTTTTGTTATTTGGAGACGGTTTGATACTTTCTGGTCCTGCTTCTAAGCTGTTAGATGGTACCAGAGTGGCATTTGGTTTAGGGCTAATTTTACTCCACCACCAAGGCAAAAACTTCTCTGAGTTCTCTAGTTAGCAGTCCCCAACGTTTTTGGAACCAGGGACCAGATTTGTGGAGGACACTTTTTCCCTGGACCAGGCTGGGGGAATGGTTTGGGGATGATTCAAACACATTATATTTATTGTGTACTTTATTTCCATTGTTATTAAAGTTTAATATATAATGAAATAATTATACAACTCACCATAATGTAGAAAAGTGGGAGGGAGCCCAGAGCTTATTTTCCTCCTGCTAGACAATCCCATCTGAGGGTGATGGGAGACAGTGACAGATGGTCAGGCATTAGATTATTATCAGGAGCACACAACCTAGATCCCTTGCATGCGCAGTTCACAATATGGTTTGCGTTCCTCTGAGAATCTAATGCTGCCAGTGATCTGAGAGGAGGCGGAGCTTAGGCAGTAATGTAAGCAAAGGGGAATGCCTGTAAATACAGATAAAGCCTCACTTGCTTGCCTGCCGCTCACCTCCTGCTGTGTGGCCCAGTACTGGTGCTGTTCTAGTTGATGCATTGTTAGTTAAGAGGTTCTGTGTTGGACGGGTAGAAACAGTAACTATTGTCATTCAGGGATTATTCCCTCTAATTCTTTCAGATGATTCCTTCCCCCAGCTTCTCAAAGTTTTTCATACAATTGAGCTGATCAGTACCTAGCTGAAATTCAGGGAGTCCCCTCTGCAGATCTCTGGAGCTTTCTCTCACTCACTACAGATTTCTCCTTCTACAACTCTGCCCTGCCAAAAACCACTGCAGTAGCCTCCCCAAACTATCACCTCTATCTCCTGAATTACAAATGCATTCTTTTAATCAGGTATGTTAACATGACAAGCATGGAGACAACTGCCTTTGAAAGAAGAGTTACTTAACAATTCTTGAGAGGAGAGGGCATTCCACACTAGGCAGGGCCTCATGGGAAGCACCCGGTTGGGGAAGGAGGCAGAAGGAGCAGAGGAGAGCATGGCCCAGAGCCTTCATTGTGGTCACCATGGAAAGGAAGGGATGAGGCAGGTTAGGCAGCTGAGCAGGTTTAGTTAGGATTGGCTGGTATGAAAAATTTTGGTGGGCTTTGAGCTATAGGGGTAGTTCCTGGATGTCTTGTGTCTGGTCCCGAAATGATTTCCAGCAGGATTTAGAGTGATTTAGAGTATTTGGCTTGTTGTGTGGGAGTTTTCTAAAGGAGGTGGTTGGTGGGTATGGCATTTGGATTGGTTGTTTGCATGTGAAAGAAATGTTCACCAGGGAATCATTTGCTATCTCTAAGAATTAGCTAGTCATGGGAGGGGCAGCCTCTCCCCGACAAGCAAGGCCTCCAAGATGTCAAAGCATCATAAAATGAAGAAAATAAAATACGATTAATGCACTTATCAACTCAGGGATATTACCAAGCTCTGCTTGTACTTCTCCTTCTTGCACTGTAGACTGACAACTTTTCAGATTATAAGCTGAGACAGTCATAAGATTCCTCTCATTCGTTTCTCAGGGATTGCTGTCTTTTTGTTGCCCAATACCCAGTGTCTTGAAAACTTTTTTCTTCATGCATTTTGTCTTTTTTTTTTTTTTTTTCAGTTGTTGCGGGATTTTAGGTAGGAGGATAAATCCAGTCCCTCTTACTCCATCTTGTTCAGAAGTAGAACTATGGAAGATCATTTACATTTGAAATTAAAATTCAGTTGAGATTTTTGGGAACCAATAACAGTAAACAGGTTTGGCTTCTATATTGATAATTCAGCAGTCTTTATTAACAGATTGGAGTGTTAGAGCGAGGTAGAGAGAAGACAGAGCATCTAAGCTAAGACAAAGGATGGGTGGGAAGACTTCAAGTAGACAGAATGCCATGAACAAAATGGTTGAGGATGCAAATTTTATGTGTGTTTAGAGGATAAGTAGCTCACATTCACTGGAAAGCATGCAGTCTTTAAATGGAGCCAAGCTTCAGCATAGGTTGGGATCAGATTTTGTAGAGAAGGCTAATGGGAGGTATAAAGAAAACGAGAATTTCTCTTTCCATAAAATCTGTATTTTCCTCATGGTGTTCCCCAAACTTTTTTTTCTCCTAAGCCCTCACTAATATTCATTTTTCATTCCTTCACTTTCTCCTAGTATCTAATCCATTAGCTCTGTAAGGTCTGCCTTATTTTTAGCTGTAGAACTTCACTGTTCAATAAGGTAGACATTAGCCATATGTGGCTATTTAAATGTAAATGAATTAAATAAAATTGAAATTTCAGTTCCTTATTGTCCTGGCCACATTTCAGGTGTTCAAGAGGCACATCTCTCCAAGGGCCATTGTTTTGGTTGGACAGCACAAGGAACATTTCCACCATCACAGAAAATTACGTTGCATAGCACTACTCTAGATTGTGCTCAGAGGCAAAATTTTAAATTTTGTATGCAGTATAACTATGTGAAAACTAAGACTTAACAATAAAATTTTAAAGATTTAAAGGAAGTGATCAAAATAGCAATATTGATTATTTTTCACTAAGCTCTTGCTAATCATTTCTTCTATTCATATAATTTCTGTGTTTTGTATACAGAGCACATGTTTATACTAGGAAAAATTATGTCTTCGGTAATTTATTCTTGTTCATACTATAAGCACTTTAAGCCTCATTCTCTCCCCACTAGACAATATAATAGTATTATAACTAGTCATCTGCCTCTAGCCTTGCTCTGCTGGTAGTTATCTTGGTATCTGTTACTAAAATGATATTCCTGAATCACAGATTAGTTTTCATTTTCCTACTCAAAAACTCTCAGTAGGTCACCAGTGCCCGAGGAAAAATTTGCAGCAGACTCATAATTCTGACATTCACAGTCCTTCATGATCTGGCCCTAACCTACCATTTCATTCTCAGGCATCACCACATCATTCCTGTGCATCTTACACTCCTACAAACCAAATTCATTTAGCTGGGTCCCTTTAAAGAACCCAGGCAAGCTTGTCATCTCATCAGTATTGTTTCCGTGGTGAAACAAGTAACGAATTCAACACAAGTGGCCTAGAGTTGAACTTCTGCAACTTTTGTAGTTCTAGACTGTCTATAATGGCATTTTTTAAAATTATACTTTATGTTCTAGGGTACATGTGCACAACATGCAGGTTTGTTACATATTTATACATGTGGCATGTTGGTGTGCTGCACCCATTAACTCGTCATTTACATTAGGTATATCTCCTAATGCTATCCCTCCTCCCTCCCCCGACCCCACAACAGGCCCCAGTGTGTGATGTTCCCCTTCCTGTGTCCAAGTGTTCTCATTGTTCAATTCCCACCTATGAGTGAGAACATGAGTTGTTTGGTTTTCTGCTCTTGCGATAGTTTGCTGAGAATGATGGTTTCCAGCTGCATCCATGTCCCTACAAAGGACATGAACTCATCCTTTTT